>NC_059224.1:3599648-3754648 GCF_020615455.1 Coregonus clupeaformis | reverse complement strand
AAAATAAACATTTTTGCTAAAAGTATTATTATATTATTGATCGATTGACTATGACTTTTCAGATCACCCAGTAATGCTATCTGCAAGGTTCGCTCCAGGTTAATATTGCAATCCTTTAGCCATTCCTGGACCTGTGTCCAAAAACAAGCTACAAATGGACAGTACCAAAACAAATTATCTAATGATTCCGTCTCTTCGCAGCAAAATCTGCAGAGCTGGGAAATACGTCTTTGACCCCCTCTCAATCAGAAAGATTTCTGGCTCCCAGGTGTCTTTTATACAGGTAACAAGCTGAGATTAGGAGCACACTCTTAAAGGGAGTGCTCCTAATCTCAGTTTGTTACCTGTATAAAAGACACCTGTCCACAGAAGCAATCAATCAATCAGATTCCAAACTCTCCACCATGGCCAAGACCAAAGAGCTCTCCAAGGATGTCAGGGACAAGATTGTAGACCTACACAAGGCTGGAATGGGCTACAAGACCATCGCCAAGCAGCTTGGTGAGAAGGTGACAACAGTTGGTGCGATTATTCGCAAATGGAAGAAACACAAAAGAACTGTCAATCTCCCTCGGCCTGGGATTCCATGCAAGATCTCACCTCGTGGAGTTGCAATGATCATGAGAACGGTGAGGAATCAGCCCAGAACTACACGGGAGGATCTTGTCAATGATCTAAAGGCAGCTGGGACCATAGTCACCAAGAAAACAATTGGTAACACACTACGCTGTGAAGGACTGAAATCCTGCAGCGCCCTGCTCAAGAGAGCACATATATAGGGCCGTCTGAATTTTGCCAATGAATATCTGAATGATTCAGAGGAGAACTGGGTGAAAGTGTTGTGGTCAGATGAGACCAAAATGTAGCTCTTTGGCATCAACTCAACTCGCCATGTTTGGAGGAGGAGGAATGCTGCCTATGACCCCAAGAACACCATCCCCACCATCAAACATGGAGGAGGAAACATTATGCTTTGGGGGTGTTTTTCTGCTAAGGGGACAGGACAACTTCACCGCATCAAAGGGACGATGGACGGGGCCATGTATCGTCAAATCTTGGGTGAGAACCTCCTTCCCTCAGCCAGGGCATTGAAAATGGGTCGTGGATGGGTATTCCAGCATGACAATGACCCAAAACACACAGCCAAGTCAACAAAGGAGTGGCTCAAGAAGAAGCACATTAAGGTCCTGGAGTGGCCAGTCTCCAGACCTTAATCTCATAGAAAATCTGTGGAGGGAGCTGAAGGTTCGAGATGCCAAACGTCAGCCTCGAAACCTTAATGACTTGGAGAAGATCTGCAAAGAGGAGTGGAACAAAATCCCTCCTGAGATGTGTGCAAACCTGGTGGCCAACAACAAGAAACATCTGACCTCTGTGATTGCCAACAAGGGTTTTGCCACCAAGTACTAAGTCATGTTTTGCAGAGGGGTCAAATACTTATTTCCCTCATTAAAATGCAAATCAATTTATAAAATTTTTGACATGCGTTTTTCTGGATTTTTTTGTTGTTATTCTGTCTCTCACTGTTCAAATAAACCTACCATTAAAAATTATAGACTGATCATGTCTTTGTCAGTGGGCAAACGTACAAAATCAGCAGGGGATCAAATACTTTTTTCCCTCACTGCAAGAGTACAGAGTGTGATTTATTACGGAGGGTTATTCCAGATCATTTAATGTTAGCACGTCTGTTTTCAGAGCTCGCTGTCCGAGATGTTCATTTCCCATCTGCAAGATTTATATTTTCCTATCAGACAGATAGGGCAAACATATAGAGCATGGAAACTGTTGAAGTGTTCAGTCTTCAATGGAGAGCCTTTATCAATGTTTGATCAAACGAACCCCTTGGCTTGTCTAAACAGTACTGTGGACAAGCCAGATACCATATCATCATCTATTCTCACACAGGTTAAGCAAATAACTCTGTCTCTAAATCACCTCACTTTAATTTAATGTTTCCTTAGCTGTTCTCGCCTCACACTGGGGTGACAATGATGTGGTATGACGTTGGGACACTGCCTGGCGCAGAGAGGGGTTCCCTTAGAAACACATGCGAGGGAGGAGAGGCGGAGGACCACACAGGTCGTACAGTACAAGGTTGTGACAATGCCATGGGGACACATGCTCTTTACAAAACACACAGATCACAAGGGTTGCCATAGAAACACATAGATCACAAGGGTTGCCCTAGAAACACATAGAGCACAAGGGTTGCCCTAGAAACACATAGATCACAAGGGTTGCCCTAGAAACACATAGGTGTGTGGGTGGAGAGGGGATCACAGATGGCACTGACACTTCTAACCAACACTGTTTAGTTACTGTAGGTTTGTGTGTGTGTGGAGGTATTGCTGATATCCTCATCCCTGACTGGTTGCTGTTGCCCTCCTCTCACAAACACATTAGACTCATTACCCACTTTGCCTCGATCCTGACTGGTCTCCCAGTACCTGCCGCTGAAAAACATCCCCAGACCATGATTCTGCCACCATCATGCTTCACCGTAGGGATAGTGCCAGGTTTCCTCCAGACGTAACGCTTGGCATTCAGGCCAAAGAGTTCAATCTTGGTGTCATCAGAACAGAGAATCTTGTTTCTCATGGTCTTAGAGACTTTAAGTGCATTTTGGCAAATTCCAAGCCGGCTGTCAAATGCCTTTTACTGAGGAGTGGCTTCCGTCTGGCCACTCTACCATAAAGGCCTGATTAGTGGAGTGCTGATGAGATGGTTGTCCTTCAATGCTGCAGAAATGTTTTGGTACCCTTCCCCAGATCTGTGCCTCGACACAATCCTGTCTCGGAGCTCTATGGACATGCACTGTCAACTGTGGGACCTTATATATACAGGTAAAAGTCAGTAAATTAGAATATTTTGAAAAACTTGATTTATTTCAGTAATTGCATTCAAAAGGTGTAACTTGTACATTATATTTATTCATTGCACACAGACTGATGCATTCAAATGTTTATTTCATTTAATTTTGATGATTTGAAGTGGCAACAAATGAAAATCCAAAATTCCGTGTGTCACAAAATTAGAATATTACTTAAGGCTAATACAAAAAAGGGATTTTTTAGAAATGTTGGCCAACTGAAAAGTATGAAAATGAAAAATATGAGCATGTACAATACTCAATACTTGGTTGGAGCTCCTTTTGCCTCAATTACTGCATTAATGCGGCGTGGCATGGAGTCGATGAGTTTCTGGCACTGCTCAGGTGTTATGAGAGCCCAGGTTGCTCTGATAGTGGCCTTCAACTCTTCTGCGTTGTTGGGTCTGGCATTCTGCATCTTCCTTTTCACAATACCCCACAGATTTTCTATGGGGCTAAGGTCAGGGGAGTTGGCTGGCCAATTTAGAACAGAAATACCATGGTCCGTAAACCAGGCACGGGTAGATTTTGCGCTGTGTGCAGGCGCCAAGTCCTGTTGGAACCTGAAATCTCCATCTCCATAGAGCAGGTCAGCAGCAGGAAGCATGAAGTGCTCTAAAACTTGCTGGTAGACGGCTGCGTTGACCCTGGATCTCAGGAAACAGAGTGGACCGACACCAGCAGATGACATGGCACCCCAAACCATCACTGATGGTGGAAACTTTACACTAGACTTCAGGCAACGTGGATCCTGTGCCTCTCCTGTCTTCCTCCAGACTCTGGGACCTCGATTTCCAAAGGAAATGCAAAATTTGCTTTCGTCAGAAAACATGACTTTAGACCACTCAGCAGCAGTCCAGCTCTTTTTTTCCTTAGCCCAGGTGAGACGCTTTCGCTGTTTCTTGGTCAACAGTGGCTTGACACGAGGTATGCGGCAGTTGAAACCCATGTCTTTCAAGCGTCTCTTGGTGGTGGATCTTGAAGCCCTGACTCCAGCAGCTGTCCACTCCTTGTGAATCTCCCCCACATTTTTGAATGGGTTTTTTTCACAATCTTGACTAGGGCGCGGTGATCCCTATCGCTTGTACACTTTTTCTGACCACAGTTTTTCCTTCCCTTTGCCTCTCTATTAATGTGTTTGGACACAGAGCTCTGAGAACAGCCAGCCTCTTCTGCAATAACCTTTTGTGTCTTTCCCTCCTTGTGCAATGTGTCGATGGTCGCCTTTTGGACAGCTGTCAAATCTGAAGTCTTCCCCATGTTTGTGTAGGCTTCAGAACTGGACTGAGAGACCATTTAAAGCCCTTTGCAGGTGTTTTGAGTTAATCAGCTGATTAGTTTGTGGCACCAGGTGTCTTCAAAATGTAGCCCTTACACAATATTCTAATTTTGTGACACACGGAATTTTGGATTTTCATTTGTTGCCACTTCAAATCATCAAAATTAAATGAAATAAACATTTGAATGCATCAGTCTGTGTGCAATGAATAAATATAATGTACAAGTTACACCTTTTGAATGCAATTACTGAAATAAATCAAGTTTTTCAAAATATTCTAATTTACTGACTTTTACCTGTATATACACAGGTGTGTGCCTTTCCAAATCATGTCCAATCAATTGAATTTACCACAGGTGGACTCCAATCAAGTTGTAGAAACAGCTCAAGGATGATCAATTGAAACAGGATGCACCTGAGCTCAATTTCGAGTCTCATAGCAAAGGGTCTGAATACTGATGTAAATAAGGTGTTTTTTGCAAACAAGGTCATTTGCAAACAATTCTAAAAACCTGTTTTCGTTTTGTCATTATCGGGTATTGTGTGTAGATTGATGAGAAAAAAATAATTTCATACATTTTAGAATAAGGCTGTAACGTAACAAAATGTGGAAAACGTCAAGGGGTCTGAATAATTTCCGAATGCATTGTATTTAAAAGTGTAATATTGGGATGCAAACTCAAAACGTAATATATTCCAACTCTATATCTGACATGGTACAGGTGTCTTTCTTTAAGCCCACAACCATGTGTGTGAGGTGTATACACCATATATACAAAAGTATGTGGATACCCCTTCAAATTAGTGGGTGTATAAAATCGAGCACACAGCCATGCAATCTCCATAGACAAACATCGGTAGTAGAATGGCCTTACTGAAGAGCTCAGTGACTTTCAACGTGGCACCGTCATAGGATGCCACCTTTCCAACAAGTCAGGCGTAGAAGACCCTCATTGTTCCCCACTGTGTTTGGGTTAGTAATAATTTGTAGAGCAGCTCTATTTGCCCTCAGTATTTCTTCATCATTCCGAATGTCTAGAGAATCCATATGTTCTTCTGAAATATGAACACAGAAATACTGGACATTTTGAACTCTTATTATGGTGGCGATTTGACAAAATTACAATCATGGTCTTGAATTGGCCTCACATTTTTCTGGTCTCGGTCTTGACTTGTGAAAGTTTCTATGGTACAGTGCCTTGCAAAAGTATTCATCCCCCTTGGCTTTTTTCCTATTTTGTTGCGTTACAACAAATGTAGGATGTGTGCAATCTAAGTGTCACATGATCTGCCACATGATCTCAGTATATATACACCTGTTCTGAAAGGCCCCAGAGTCTGCAACACCACTAAGCAAGGGGCACCATCAAGCAAGCGTCACCATGAAGACCAAGGAGCTCTCCAAACAGGTCAGGGACAAAGTTGTGGAGAAGTACAGATCAGGGTTGGGTTATAAAAAAATATCAGAAACTTTGAACATCCCACGGAGCACCAGTAAATACAGTGGGGGAAAAAAGTATTTAGTCAGCCACCAATTGTGCAAGTTCTCCCACTTAAAAAGATGAGAGAGGCCTGTAATTTTCATCATAGGTACACGTCAACTATGACAGACAAAATGAGAAAAGAAAAACCAGAAAATCACATTGTAGGATTTTTAATGAATTTATTTGCAAATTATGGTGGAAAAGAAGTATTTGGTCAATAACAAAAGTTTCTCAATACTTTGTTATATACCCTTTGTTGGCAATGACACAGGTCAAATGTTTTCTGTAAGTCTTCACAAGGTTTTCACACACTGTTGCTGGTATTTTGGCCCATTCCTCCATGCAGATCTCCTCTAGAGCAGTGATGTTTTGGGGCTGTCGCTGGGCAACACGGACTTTCAACTCCCTCCAAAGATTTTCTATGGGGTTGAGATCTGGAGACTGGCTAGGCCACTCCAGGACCTTGAAATGCTTCTTACGAAGCCACTCCTTCGTTGCCCGGGCGGTGTGTTTGGGATCATTGTCATGCTGAAAGACCCAGCCACGTTTCATCTTCAATGCCCTTGCTGATGGAAGGAGGTTTTCACTCAAAATCTCACGATACATGGCCCCATTCATTCTTTCCTTTACACGGATCAGTCGTCCTGGTCCCTTTGCAGAAAAACAGCCCCAAAGCATGATGTTTCCACCCCCATGCTTCACAGTAGGTATGGTGTTCTTTGGATGCAACTCAGCATTCTTTGTCCTCCAAACACAACGAGTTGAGTTTTTACCAAAAAGTTATATTTTGGTTTCATCTGACCATATGACATTCTCCCAATCCTCTTCTGGATCATCCAAATGCACTCTAGCAAACTTCAGACGGGCCTGGACATGTACTGGCTTAAGCAGGGGGACACGTCTGGCACTGCAGGATATGAGTCCCTGGCGGCATAGTGTGTTACTGATGGTAGGCTTTGTTACTTTGGTCCCAGCTCTCTGCAGGTCATTCACTAGGTCCCCCCGTGTGGTTCTGGAATTTTTGCTCACCGTTCTTGTGATCATTTTGACCCCACGGGGTGAGATCTTGCGTGGAGCCCCAGATCGAGGGGAGATTATCAGTGGTCTTGTATGTCTTCCATTTCCTAATAATTGCTCCCAGAGTTGATTTCTTCAAACCAAGCTGCTTACCTATTGCAGATTCAGTCTTCCCAGCCTGGTGCAGGTCTACAATTTTGTTTCTGGTGTCCTTTGACAGTTCTTTGGTCTTGACCATAGTGGAGTTTGGAGTGTGACTGTTTGAGGTTGTGGACAGGTGTCTTTTATACTGATAAAAAGTTCAAACAGGTGCCATTAATACAGGTAACGAGTGGAGGACAGAGGAGCCTCTTAAAGAAGAAGTTACAGGTCTGTGAGAGCCAGAAATCTTGCTTGTTTGTAGGTGACCAAATACTTATTTTCCACCATAATTTGCAAATAAATTCATAAAAAATTCTACAATGTGATTTTCTGGATTTTCTTTCCTCAATTTGTCTGTCATAGTTGATGTGTACCTACGATGAAAATTACAGGCCTCTCTCATCTTTTTAAGTGGGAGAACTTGCACAATTGGTGGCTGACTAAATACTTTTTTCCCCCACTGTACATTATTAAAAAAATTGAAAGAATATGGCACCACAACAAACCTGCCAAGAGAGGGCCGCCCACCAAAACTCACGGACCAGGCAAGGAGGGTATTAATCAGTGAGGCAACAAAGAGACCAAAGATAACCCTGAAGGAGCTGCAAAGCTCCACAGCGGAGATTGGAGTATCTGTCCATAGGACCACTTTAAGCCATACACTCCACAGAGCTGGGCTTTACGGAAGAGTGGCCAGAAAAAAGCCATTGCTTAAAGAAAAAAATAAGCAAACACGTTTGGTGTTTACTAAAAGCCACGTGGGAGACTCCCCAAACATATGGTAGAAGGTACTCTGGTCAGATGAGACTAAAATTGAGCTTTTTGGCCATCAAGGAAAACGCTATGTCTGGCGCAAACCCAACACGTCTCATCGGACACCATCGGCAGGGCCTGGGAAACTGGTCAGAATTAAAGGAATGATGGATGGCGCTAAATACAGGGAAATCTTTTTCAGTCTTCCAGAGATTTGAGACTGGGACGGAGGTTTGACTTCCAGCAGGACAATGACCCTAAGCATACTGCTAAAGCAACACTCGAGTGGTTTAAGGGGAAACATTTAAATGTCTTAGAATGGCCTAGTCAAAGTCCAGACCTCAATCCAATTGAGAATCTGTGGTATGACTTAAAGATTGCTGTACACCAACGGAACCCATCAAACTTGAAGGAGCTGGAGCAGTTTTGCCTTGAAGAATGGGCAAAAATCCCAGTGGCTAGATGTGCCAAGCTTACAGAGACATACCCCAAGAGACTTGCAGCTGTAATTGCTGCAAAAGGTGGCTCTTACAAAGTAACTTTGGGGGGGTGAATAGTCTTTCTGTTTTTTTGTCTTATTTCTTGTTTGTTTCACACACAAAAATATTTTGCATCTTCAAAGTGGTAGGCATGTTGTGTAAATCAAATGATACAAACCCCCAAAAAATCAATTTTAATTCAAGGGATAAGGCAACAAAATAGGAAAAATGCCAAGGGGGTGAATACTTTCACAAGCCACTGTATATCTACAGCCATATCTTTAGACGAGACGAATAGCCTACAAAAAGCTGTACAAACTATGGACCCATCGTCATCTAAAACTGCTAAATAGTTAATTACTTCATTTCAAATGAGGCCAGAACTCTCACCGGGTGAGTAACTATCACACATTGAAGAAGATCTTTGTGATTGAAGCAGATTTCAAAGGACTTGAGGCCAGCCAGGAGTTAGGACTAATCATACCAGGAAATGGAAAGATCCCAAGTTCCTGTCTATCTATGATTAATTAATGGACAGACACATTGGGTTCTGTCAGTCAGGTTGAGGAGTGAACTGTGGAGACATTACACAACATCTTAGTCTGTGTTTACACAGGCAGCCCAATTATTGGCTGAATATCAAAATACCAATTAATGGTGTTAGGTTCTGACAAACAGAGTGAAAAACTAACAGACAACTAAGTCAAAGCTCAAACCAAGTTTATTCACCCACTGGATCAAACAGCCGAAAAGACAAAGACATGTTTCCATCAGCACAAGTACTTATACCCTCCTACTAGGCGGAGTCTCCTCCTTTCACATCTAGACAGCCAATACATCTACAGTTGAAGTCGGAAGTTTACATACACCTTAGCCAAATACCTTTAAACTCAGTTTTTCACAATTCCTGACATTTAATCCTAGTAAAAATTCCCTGTCTTAGGTCAGTTAGGATCACCACTTTATTTTAAGAATGTGAAATGTCAGAATAATAGTAGAGAGAATGATTTATTTCTGCTTTTTATTTCATTCATCACATTCCCAGTGGGTCAGAAGTTTACATACACTCAATTAGTATTTGCTAGCATTGCCTTTAAATTGTTTAACTTGGATCAAACGTTTCAGGTAACCTTCCACAAGCTTCCCACAATAAGTTGGGTGAATTTTGGCCCATTCCTCCTGACAGAGCTGGTGTAACTGAGTCAGGTTTGTAGGCCTCCTTGCTTGCACACGCTTTTTCAATTCTGCCCACACATTTTCTATAGGATTGAGGTCAGGGCTTTGTGATGGCCACTCCAATACCTTGACTTTGTTGTCCTTAAGCCATTTTGCCACAACTTTGGAAGTATTGTATTGTCCATTTGGAAGACCCATTTGCGACCAAGCTTTAACTTCCTGACTGATATCTTGAGATGTTGCTTCAATATATCCACATAATTTTCCTTCCTCATGATGCCATCTATTTTGTGAAGTACACCAGTCCCTCCTGCAGCAAAGCACCCTCACAGCATGATGCTGCTACCCCCGTGCTTCACGGTTGTGATGGTGTTCTTCGGCTTGCAAGCAATCCACTTTTTCCTCCAACGATGGTCATTATGGCCAAACAGTTCTATTTTTGTTTCATCAGACCAGAGGACATTTCTCCAAAAAGTATGATCTTTGTCCCCATGTGCAGTTGCAAACCGTAGTCTGGCTTTTTTATGGCGGTTTTGGAGCAGTGGCTTCTTCCTTGCTGAGCGGCCTTTCAGGTTATGTCGATATAGGACTTGTTTTACTGTGGATATAGATACTTTTGTACCTGTTTCCTCCACCATCTTCACAAGGTCCTTTGCTGTTGTTCTGTGATTGATTTGCACTTTTCGCACCAAAGTACATTCATCTCTAGGAGACAGAATGAGTCTCCTTCCTGAGCAGTATGACAGCTGCGTGGTCCCATGGTGTTTATACTTGCGTACTATTGTTTGTACAGATGAACGTGGTACCTTCAGGCGTTTGGAAATTGCTCCCAAGGATGAACCAGACTTGTGGAGGTCTACACATTTTTTTCTGAGGTCTTGGCTGATTTCTTTTGATTTTCCCATGATGTCAAGCAAAGAGGCACTGAGTTTGAAGGTAGGCCTTGAAATACATCCACAGGTACACCTCCAATTGACTCAAATGATATCAATTAGCCTATCAGAAGCTTCTAAAGCCATGACATAATTTTCTGGTATTTTCCAAGCTGTTTAAAGGCACAGTCAACTTAGTGTATGTGAACTTCTGACCCGCTGGAAATGTGATACAGTGAATTATAAGTGAAATAATCTGTCTGTAAACAATTGTTGGAAACATTACTTGTGTCATGCACAAAGTAGATGTCCTAACCGACTTGCCAAAACTATAGTTTGTTAACAAGAAATTTGTGGAGTGGTTGAAAAACGAGTTTTAATGACACCAACCTAAGTGTATGTAAACTTCCGACTTCAACTGTATGTTGCTAGGCAGGAACTTAAGTGGTGTGTTTAATACATCTGTTCCTTCTCACTTCACCTGACCTGACCTCGGCCCACATTCCTCACTAACCCACAGCTGTCCAACCTTATCAGTGACCGCAACCAAGTGATTGCCTTTTCCCTCACTTAGTAACTTTCCTGACCCCTACTTCTTACCCAGCCTCCATTGACCCCCATCATATACATTCCTCATACATGTAATCATTAACTTTGCCCAATTAGTGGCAAAAGATCAGAATTGGGCTCCCTGTGTAAACTCAGCCTTAGACACATTGGGCCAGGTTCACTCAGTATCAAAGCAACATTTGCACCGTTTTCCTTTGAGAGTAAATAAAGCATACAAGTTGTTGGCATACTGTGCAAGTGTGGTCTCTGACATTGAAGAAAAGCCCACAAGAGTGAACCATGTTCAATATTAAGTGGGACTGTATGTCACATTGACTGAACTAAACAGGATCCTGCTTACTGAAATTGATTAATCATACTGATATTCCTGCTTACTCAAATTCATTAATCATACTGCTATTCTGTTGACAGAGGCAGTGCATATACCAGCTAAAGTCTAACACGCTCTGCCTCCAGGTAATTTTTTAATTACACCCCAGATAAATTCCTTTTAATTGACCATTTCTGATCCTTGAAGCGAAAAAACACTTCAGCACCGATCACCAGGAAAGGAGACATTAAGGTTGGCTGGTGAAGCACAAGCCTTTTTGAGAGGCAAATAGAGTCAAAGCTGTGTTCTTTGCGCTCTACCATCACACCTCTAAATCAATAGGCCCGAGTGTTTAAGTCATAATGAAAGCCCACAGTCATACACAAGACGCCTAGTATTTAGCATTTACCTTACAATGAAAGCCATATACACAAGATGCTTAGTATTTAGTATTTACCTCACAATGAAAGCCATATACACAAGATGCATAGTATTTAGTAATTACCTCACAATGAAAGCCATATACACAAGATACCTAGTATTTAGTATTTACCTCACAAAGAAAGCCATATACACAAGATGCATAGTATTTAGTAATTACCTCACAATGAAAGCCATATACACAAGATACCTAGTATTTAGGAATTACCTCACAATGAAAGCCATATACACAAGATGCATAGTATTTAGTAATTACCTCACAATGAAAGCCATATACACAAGATGCCTAGTATCTGCTAAATTATGTAAATGTAGTATTTACCTCACAATGAACGCCATATACACAAGATGCCTAGTATTTAGTATATTTACCTCACAATGAACGCCATATACACAAGATGCATAGTATTTACTATTTACCTCACAATGAACGCCCCTGGTCACACACACACACGATGCACAGATGACACATTGTGCCCCCAACTCCACTGGGGTGTCCCCTGGTGTCAGGCCTCTGCCCCATGTGGTAATGTGGGTCAAGGCAACTGTCTGCTTGTAGACACGGATGGAGAGAGAGAGAGAGGGGGTGATAATTGTGTTCACATGGGAGAGCCAAGTGAGAGAAAATAGGTCGACAATCCTCTGGGTCACAGAGTAGGACGTACTGTAGCAAGCATGACCGACTGACTGACAGACAGAATAGCTCTCTGCGAATGTGGCTATTTCTTACCTTAGATATTTTCAAAGACTAGCTAGGGCTATTTCATGACCCTTTTTGTTATGTGTAGGGAGAGCTGTGTTTACAAAACAAAATGGCAATTACAACGAAAGTCAATTCTAATGATTGGCAATTCCCATGAATGACAATTCTAACGAATGACATTTCCCACCAATCGTAATTCCAAAGAATGGCAATTGCAACAAATGGAGAGAAAGAATGGCAATCGCAATGCAGTCAAGACAAAGAGAACAGCGTCGGAGCAGATAAACAGATCCCTGTCTCTGTTGTTTTTGACTAGAGGGGGGTCTGTCCTTCACAGGGGCTCTCCGTCTTGTCCTCAGCAGCTGTCACTACACAGAGCCCCCCTGTAGTCACGACTCTCACTTCTTCACTCTGAGGCAGCTAATCACCGGCATTCATGTTGTTGTTTTGAGGTGAAGTTCCATTTCCACGGTAGAACACTCTCAGGGACAGAACGAGCTAACATACTGTATGTCTCCTCCCTGTTTGAGGTCAAGTTCCATAGTCAGCATGACTCGTGGGCAGAGCAAGGTTCCATCTTGTTTCTCTCACTGCAGTTCGAGGTCAAGCCTTGTATTTTCTATACTACAACTGTTAGGGGCCAAGAGAGAAGTGGGAGAGATGTCTATTCCATGTTTGTTGCTACCGCTGCAGTTTAAAGTGAAACTTGACAACGTTTTAACTACTTCGCAAAAATTATAATCATAATAAAAAAAATCGGTCAAGTTCCCTACACAGAACGAGCTTCAAGATGTCTATTCCCAAAGCGGTGAAAAATATCCATAAACTCATGGAAATATCCACTCCCAAAGCGACAATAATTGGGCCGATACGGTGACATCCACACAGAAGCACAGTCCTTCGATCAAGTAGCTTCTAATGATCCTTTGTTATAAATGACCAGGGTTAGGCCTAGGCTACACAGTATCAACTGGATGCAGTCAGGACAAGTGTTTAATTACGAAGGTGAAGTGTGATTTGGTTCCAGTCTGTTATTCCAGGTCGTCAGTGTTAGCGTGTTTACAAGACCGGGTACTCAGAGGGGTTCTCCAAGTGAGTCTGACACACTATCTTATGTTTGTTTTAAATTGCCAATTTCAATAGCCACCACTAATGAGCAGAAGCAACGTTGTGATTGGTGAGTTGTTGTTTTGTTTGTTTGTTTGTGTGTGTGTTTGTGTGCGTGTGCGACTGCTTACGTGTCTGTGTGCGTTGTACAGTGCCAGTCCCCAGGGGCTGACCCATGAGGTAGGCCATCTAAAACGGACCCAGAGCCTAATGGGCCATCATTATCAACGGCTACAACAACTAATGTTAACTACAACCAGGAGACGCAGAGAGATGGATACAGTGTGGGTGGATGTGATGGGAGCCTCCTCGCCTGCATTAATTATCTTTAATTCAAGCACACAACCATACTGCTTGTTTAATGTCTAATTTTAGGAATAACACTGAACTGGTGTTGGTGCGTCTGTTTTTCAAAACCAACAGGTTCGATTTTTATACATTTATGGCTGATTAGTCATTGATCATAAATTAGAAAATAATAGTGGATTGTTATAAATTAAATGGCCACAATTTCAGAAGCTTTAAAATATTGTTTTGTGCACAGGTAACACTAATGAAAATATAAATGTCCTCAGTCAGGCAGCACACAATGCTGTAATTGGATTGTGCATTTTCAATTATTTGTGAAGTTAGTTGAATATCTGAAGATCGCCTGCAGTGGATTTTCTAAATAAAGTGTTATCCACCCAAACCCATAGCAACCAAGCGTCCATTTAGTCCTGACTGACGTGGGAGACGATGGACGATAGTGGGCAGCTGTAGAAAGTGACAGAAAGACGAGATCACAGGCCTGAGGCAGGTTGTGTGTGTGTGTGTGTGTGTGTGTGTGTGTGTGTGTGTGTGTGTGTGTGTGTGACAGTACTGAGACGTGAGAGAACCTCCTTCCTGGTGCACGGTCACTGACTATCCATCAGTCTGAGTTATTCTCTCACTCCAAGCTCAAAGACATGAATATAGAGAGGCCCAGAGAGTCAGTGGGTTCTTCTCCTTTCTCCCCTGGCAGCCATCTTGCCAAAAACAGTATCTGGTGTGACAGGAGCTTCTCTCTCCCCTGCAGAGGGTGGTGTGAAGCCTGCCTGTTTCAGACTGGCCAGCCTGGAGTGTTGATGCTGAATACAGCTCGTATTCTTGTGAAAAACATTGAAGTACATTTCAGTTGCGTTGTTGAGGGCAGGGCATCTGCTTTAATTTCTGTCTTTCTCTTCTCTCCGCACACAGGAATGAACAAAGAGACTCGGCGGTCTGTTGTGTTTTGTTGACATTGTGACATCAGCCACTGAGAATGATCCTCTATGCTCTCAGTCTCTACCCGCTATCTCCCCTCACTGTAGTGATGGGTAATAGGAGAGTCCTCCAGTCGTTCTGGTGTCACTGAGGCCATGTGTGTGTGTGTGTGTGTGTGTGTGTGTGTGTGTGTGTGTGTGGATGGAGGTCTATAGTGCAGAAGTATAGGCCCTATAAAATAAATTTTTGACCTGATTCGGGTTTCTTTTTTTCCCATCTGTTTAGTTTTTCCAGGTTTCCGTTGCCCCCTGTATTTCTTCAGGTTTTCGCTCTCAAAATCACAGTAAAAAAAGGGAAACAACCAAATTGGATGTTATGCCCACAGCAATGTTTAAACCACATCAGGAGACCAATTTTGAGGTCAAATTTTTTATTGATTTTTTATAATTCAGGCTGTAACATAAAATGTGAAAAAAGTCAAGGTGTGAATACTTTCTGAAAGCACTGTATAGGACAAACTCTTCAAAACATACTTCCTTTTGATGTATCCGTTTTGCCCTGTATTAATGTTATCCGATGTGTTTCTATGGGCTAATAGTAGTAAGGCCAAATTCAATGTTTCATCAAATATTTTTGGGATACTTACAGGTGTCCTAAAAATCCAAATAAAATAGCTAAATGATCCTTGGTATGACCATCTTAAAACAATTCCATATGTTAGCTTAGCAGAAACCCAGCCCCGGGCCCTTACACTTTTTGCAAGTACGCGCCAGGAAGAGACCATTGTTTGGTTAAACGGTTTTTCTATAGCGCTCGTGTGATTGCAGAGTTTGAAAAACAGATGGCCTGCTGGATTGATGCAAATAATCATGATATGATTCTGCCAGGTAGGCATAGGCTACTTTGTAGTTAACATTTAATTGAGAAGGTTTTTGGGAAAGCCTTTCCATCTCTACCAGAAGAAGGTTATCATTAGCATCATCGCTAACGGCTACACAAAGTGTAGACATACGCGCGCACCGAACACAGACGGGCATTCCTGTGCCGTTTCAGAAAGTTGCATGAAAATCCAAATCACTGATGCATTTTGTTCATGTCTTATGATTCACTTGGGCAAATTAATGCATTTTCTAATAAGTTCAACATATTTAGTTGATTTCCTACTAATTTCAATAAATGTTGGAATATTGTTGATTTCTGTTTTAAAGTCAGGATTCTGTGATTCCGTCCATGTTCTCCGCTACGTAGATTTTATAGGGCCCTACAGAAGGCTATTAGCTAGCCTACAACAGAGAGCAGTCACCACCTCCCAATGCCTCCCAAAGCTCCCATAGGAAATACATAATGCCCCTCATATCCTCCATTAAGTTCTCATGACCATCAATAAGACTGTTGGGGCCTGGAACATTCGTGAGAAGAACACCCTGTCTGAGTCTCAAATGGCACCCGGTTCCCTATATAGTGCACTACTTTTCACCAGAGTCCTATGTGTGCACTATAAAAGGGAATAGGATGCCATTTGGAACCCAAGCCATGACCAGCCTGTCTAGCTGTCTTTCTCCATGTCTCGCCATCAGAGACAGCAACAACGGCACAGAGACTCATGATGACAGGGCAATATTTCATCAGATTTGTCTGACTGTAAGAACACAGATAGAACCTCTGTAAGAACACAGATAGAACCTCTGTAAGAACACAGATAGAACCTCTGTAAGAAGACAGATAGAACCTCTGTAAGAAGACAGATAGAACCTCTGTAAGAAGACAGATAGAACCTCTGTAAGAACACAGATAGAACCTCTGTAAGAACACAGATAGAACCTCTGTAAGAACACAGATAGAACCTCTGTAAGAACACAGATAGAACCTCTGTAAGAACACAGATAGAACCTCTGTAAGAAGACAGATAGAACCTCTGTAAGAACACAGATAGAACCTCTGTAAGAACACAGATAGAACCTCTGTAAGAACACAGATAGAACCTCTGTAAGAACACAGATAGAACCTCTGTAAGAACACAGATAGAACCTCTGTAAGAACACAGATAGAACCTCTGTAAGAACACAGATAGAACCTCTGTAAGAACACAGATAGAACCTCTGTAAGAACACAGATAGAACCTCTGTAAGAACACAGATAGAACCTCTGTAAGAACACAGATAGAACCTCTGTAAGAACACAGATAGAACCTCTGTAAGAACACAGATAGAACCTCTGTAAGAAGACAGATAGAACCTCTGTAAGAACACAGATAGAACCTCTGTAAGAACACAGATAGAACCTCTGTAAGAACACAGATAGAACCTCTGTAAGAAGACAGATAGAACCTCTGTAAGAACATAGAACCTCTGTAAGAACACAGATATAACCTCTGTAAGAACACAGATAGAACCTCTGTAAGAACACAGATAGAACCTCTGTAAGAACACAGATAGAACCTCTGTAAGAAGACAGATAGAACCTCTGTAAGAACACAGATAGAACCTCTGTAAGAACACAGATAGAACCTCTGTAAGAAGACAGATAGAACCTCTGTAAGAACACAGATAGAACCTCTGTAAGAACACAGATAGAACCTCTGTAAGAACACAGATAGAACCTCTGTAAGAAGACAGCTAGAACCTCAGTTTCACCTTTGAAGACTAGAGACAGCAGCCTAGTTGTAGGAGAAAGGAGGCAGGTGGTATTTCAACAGTAAAGGAGAGCAGAGATGGAAAATGCTTTACTAATTGAATCCTCTGTTCTAAGACTTATCTAACACTGTAATAGCCAATGCAACAGTTGTCATAAACAGTCATGACACCTGACAAGAGCTTACGACAAGTGACTACAAACTGTCGTAACACAAACCGTTCGTTAACTTAGCTAGGTCAGCTAAAGTTTCAAGTTCTCTTTCAAGTATTAAGTTTCGGTACTTCACTTATGGGATACGCCCCCAGCGTATTCGTCAGAACCCTTTATTACACTACGCCAGCCATGATTGGCTGGATGTCGAGACGTGTGCATTGGTAAAGGGTGTCCCTCCTACCCTATAAAAGGTCAGACACTGCTTCTGTCATCTAAAGACCTCTTCTTGCTTTTCTGCAGAAAGCTTACCTCGACACAACAGCATTTTCCAGAATTAGATAAACTGTCCACAGACGTGAGCTTACAACTCGTTCACCGGGCGCTATTCTCTGGACTGTGCTGTGGTGGCAATTTTCCTTTTCCTTCACCATAGTTATAGAGGAAAATAATTAGAGGGAGGAACGGGTTCAGCTGTAACACAGCTAACTCGTTCACGACCAAGTTAGCTGTACCCAAACAATGACTAGTCGTTAGCAAGCTATCCACCACGCTAGCTAGCTTTTGTGGTTTTACTAGCTACACCAAGTTTCTTACTAGCTACACCAAGCTATCTTTTCTAATCTGTCTTTTCGGAAGCGGTATCCAGTGGAAACTGTATCCGGCCATCACACCGAGTGATGGGCTTCCTGATTTGAGACGACAATGACTCTCTCCTCCACCAATCCTGAGCTTGTTCCAGGGTGCAAGTTCCCAGGCACCTCAGTGTTCTTTCCGGCGTACCGGGCCCAAGTCGGTGGTCACAGAGTACAGCCCAAAGAGGAGAAGAGACAATGTTCAGGTGGATGCTCCTACAACGCCCCCCCTCTAGTCTCACAAACACTCCCCAATGTCAGTTCACGTAAAGAAATGTTACACTAGCACAACCAGGCTACAGGTCAACGGCACAGTCAGACATCCAAAATCTAAACAAACAGGGTGCCTTCCTATAACGCCAATAGAGCGAGCTACCGCTCCTTCTGTGGTGATAGGCCACATTAGCACTCCCCCGGTCCGGGCAATTGGAGCATACGCAGTGCGTCGCAGACTGTCATACACCACCACCCCCCCGGACAGAGGGTGGTGCTGCACATTCTCTCGGAGCGGAGACAGAACTGACGGGCATGCACAGTGTCAAACTGGGTACAGGGCACGATAGACAGGGGATACAGACATAATGCCACACATTTTACATTTACGTCATTTAGCAGACGCTCTTATCCAGAGCGACTTACAAATTGGTGCATTCACCTTATAGCCAGTGGGATAACCACTACACAATCTAATGTATTCGTCCTCGTGCTCAGTTGTGCCCCGGGGCCTCCCATTCCTCTTTCTATTCTGGTTAGAGCCAGTTCGCGCTGTTCTGTGAAGGGAGTAGTACACAGCGTTGTACGAGATCTTCCGTTTCTTGGCAATTTCTCGCATGGAATAGCCTTCATTTCTCAGAACAAGAATAGACTGACGCGTTTCAGAAGAAAGTTATTTGTTTCTGGCCATTTTGAGCCTGTAATCGCTCCAGATACTACCTAGTCTCAATAAGGCCAGTTGTATTGCTTCTTTAAATCAGCATAACAGTTTTCAGTTGTGCTAACATAATTGCAAAAGGGTTAGGGTTAGGGTTCAATTAGCCTTTTAAAATGATAAACTTGGATTAGCAAACACAACGTGCCATTGGAACACAGGACTGATGGTTGCTGATAATGGGCCTCTGTACGCCTATGTACATATTCCATTAAAAATCAGCCGTTTCCAGCTAAAATAGCCATTTACAACATTTTCTGATAACAATATAATAATAATAATATGCCATTTAGCAGACGTTTTTATCCAAAGCGACTTACAGTCATGCGTGCATACATTTTTACGTATGGGTGGTCCCGGGGATCAAACCCACTACCTTGGCGTTACAAGCGCCGTGCTCTACCAGCTGAGCTACAGAGGACCAATTTTATGTTATTTTAATGGACAAACAAATTGCTTTTCTTTTGAAAACAAGGACATTTATATATATATATATACACACACACACACAGTGGGGAGAACAAGTTTTTGATACACTGCCGATTTTGCAGGTTTTCCTACTTACAAAGCCTGTAGGGGTCTGTAATTTTTATCATAGATACACTTCAACTGTGAGAGAAGGAATCTAAAATGCATGACATTATTGCATGACATAAGTATTTGATACATCAGAAAAGCAGAACTTAATATTTGGTACAGAAACCTTTGTTTGCAATTACAGAGATCATACGTTTCCTGTAGGTCTTGACCAGGTTTGCACACACTGCAGAAGGGACTTTGGCCCACTCCTCCATACAGACCTTCTCCAGATCCTTCAGGTTTTGGGGCTGTCGCTGGGCAATACGGACTTTCAGCTCCCTCCAAAGATTTTCTATTGGGTTCAGGTCTGGAGACTGGCTAGACCACTCCAGGACCTTGAGATGCTTCTTACGGAGCCACTCCTTAGTTGCCCTGGCTGTGTGTTTCGGGTCGTTGTCATGCTGGAAGACCCAGCCACGACCCATCTTCAATGCTCTTACTGAGGGAAGGAGGTTGTTGGCCAAGATCTCACGATACATGGCCCCATCCATCCTCCCCTCAATACGTTGCAGTCGTCCTGTCCCCTTTGCAGAAAAGCATCCCCAAAGAATGATGTTTCCACCTCCATGCTTCACGGTTGGGATGGTGTTCTTGGGGTTGTACTCATCCTTCTTCTTCCTCCAAACACGGCGAGTGGAGTTTAGACCAAAAAACTATATTTTTTGTCTCATCAGACCACATTACCTTTTCCCATTCCTCCTCTGGATCATCCAGATGGTCATTGGCAAACTTCATACGGGCCTGGACATGCGCTGGCTTGAGCAGGGGGACCTTGCGTGCGCTGCAGGATTTTAATCCATGAAGGCGTAGTGTGTTACTAATGGTTTTCTTTGAGACTGTGGTCCTAGCTCTCTTCAGGTTATTGACCAGGTCCTGCTGTGTAGTTCTGGGCTGATCATTGATGCCCCACGAGGTGAGATCTTGCATGGAGCCCCAGACCGAGGGTGATTGACCGTCATCTTGAACTTCTTCCATTTTCTAATAATTGCGCCAACAGTTGTTGCCTTCTCACCAAGCTGCTTGCCTATTGTCCTGTAGCCCATCCCAGCCTTGTGCAGGTCTACAATTTTATCCCTGATGTCCTTACACAGCTCTCTGGTCTTGGCCATTGTGGAGAGGTTGGAGTCTGTTTGACTGAGTGTGTGGACAGGTGTCTTTTATACAGGTAACGAGTTCAAACAGGTGCAGTTAATACAGGTAATGAGTGCAGAACAGGAGGGCTTCTTAAAGAAAAACTAACAGGTCTGTGAGAGCCGGAATTCTTACTTGTTGGTAGGTGATCAAATACTTATGTCATGCAATAAAATGCAAATTAATTACTTAAAATTCATACAATGTGATTTTCTGGATTTTGTTTTAGATACCGTCTCTCACAGTTGAAGTGTACCTATGATAAAAATTACAGACCTCTACATGCTTTGTAAGTAGGAAAACCTGCAAAATCGGCAGTGTATCAAATACTTCTTCTCCCCACTGTATATTTGCAGTATTAAAGCTGATCTACACCCTAAAAAGAAAAAGAATAATAATAATAATAATAATAATCTGTGTAGTTATTCCCTCCGTAAGGCAATCCAACAGGCAAAACGTCAGTACAGAGACAAAGTGGAGTCGCAATTAAACGGCTCAGACACGAGACGTATGTGGCAGGGTCTACAGACAATCACGGATTACAAAGGGAAAACAAGGCATGTCGCGGACACCGACGTCTTGCTCCCAGACAAGCTAAACACCTTCTTTGCCCGCTTTGAGGATAACGCAGTGCCACCGACGCGGCCCGCTCCCACGGTCTGTGGGCTCTCGTTCTTCAAAGATCGACGTAAGTAAGATATTTAAGCGTGTTAACCCTCGCAAGGCTGCCGGCCCAGACGGCATCCCTAGCCGCGTCTTCAGAGCATGCGCAGACCAGCTGGCCGGAGTGTTTACATATTCAATCTCTCCCTATCCCAGTCTGCTGTCCCCACTTGCTTCAAGATGTCCACCATTGTTCATGTATCCAAGAGAGCAAAGGTAACTGAACTAAATGACTATCGCCCCGTAGCACTCACTTCTGTCATCATGAAGTGCGTTGAGAGGCTAGTTAAGGATCATATCACTTCTACCTTACCTGACACCCTAGACCCACTTCAATTTGCTTACCACCCAATAGATCCACAGACGATGCAATCGCCATTGCATTGCACACTGCCCTATCCCATCTGGACAAGAGGAATACCTACGTCAGAATGCTGTTCATTGACTATAGCTCAGTCTTCAACACCATAGTACCCTCCAAGCTCATCATTAAGCTCGGGCCCTGGGTCTGAACCCCGCCCTGTGCAACTGGGTCCTGGACTTCCTGACAGGCCGCCCCCAGGTGGTGAAGGTAGCAAACAACACCTCCACTTCGCTGATCCTCAACACAGGTGCCCCACAAGGGTGCGTGCTCCGCCCCCTCCTGTACTCCCTGTTCACCCATGACTGCGTGGCCATGCACGCCTCCAACTCAATCATCAAGTTTGCAGACAACACCACAGTAGTAGGCCTGATTACCAACAATGACGAGACAGCCTACAGGGAGGAGGTGAGGGCTCTGGTAGAGTGGAGCCAGGAAAATAACCTCTCTCTCAACATCAACAAAACGAAGGAGCTGATCGTGGACTTCAGGAAAGCAGAGGGAGAACTCCCCTATCCACATCGACGGGACCGCAGTGGAGATGGTGGAAAGCTTCAAGTTCCTCGGTGTACACATCACTGACAATCTGAAATGGTCCACCCACACAGACAGTGTAGTTAAGAAGGTGCAACAGCACCTCTTCAACCTCAGGAGGCTGAAGAAATGTGGCTTGTCCCCTAAGACCCTCAGAAACAAATAGGGCTACAGAAGATAGCCCTATTTGGTAAAAGACCAAGTCCATATTATGGCAAGAACAGCTCAAATAAGCAAAGAGAAACGACAGTCCATCATTACTTTAAGACATGAAGGTCAGTCAATACGGAAAATGTCAAGAACTTTTAAAGTTTCTTCAAGTGCAGTCGCAAAAACCATCAAGCGCTATGATGAAACTGGCTCTCATGAGGACCGCCACAGGAATGGAAGACCCAGAGTTACCTCTGCTGCAGATGATAAGTTCATTTTAGTTACCAGCCTCAGAAATTGCAGCCCAAATAAATGCTTCACAGAGTTCAATTAACAAACATCTCAACATCAACTGTTCAGAGGAGTCTGTGTGAATCAGGCCTTCATGGTCGAATTGCTGCAAAGAAACCACTACTAAAGGAGAAGAGACTTGCTCCGCATGTGTATTTCCCACCGTAAAGCATGGAGGAGGAGGTGTTATGTTGTGGGGGTGCTTTGCTGGTGACACTGTCTGTGATTTATTTAGAATTCAAGGCACACTTCACCAGCATGGCTACCACAGCATTCTGCAGCGATACGCCATCCCATCTGGTTTGGGCTTAGTGGGACTATCATTTGATATTCTACAGGACAATGACCCAACACACCTCCAGGCTATCTAAGGGCTATTTTACCAAGAAGGAGAGTGATGGAGTGCTGCATCAGATGACCTGGCATCCACAATCCCCCGACCTCAACCCAATTGAGATGGTTTGGGATGAGTCGGACAGCAGAGTGAAGGAAAAGCAGCCAACAAGTGCTCAGCATATGTGGGAACTCCTTCAAGACTGTTGGAAAAGCATTCCAGGTGAAGCTGGTTGAGAGATTACCAAGAGTATGCAAAGCTGTCATCAAGACAAAGGGTGGCTATTTGAAGAATCTCAAATAGAAGATATATTTTGATTTGTTTAACACTTTTTTTGGTTACTACATGATTCCATATGTGTTATTTCATAGTTTTGATGTCTTCACTACTTTTCTACAATGTCAATGTTTTCTTGAGCAAGCCACTTAACCCTAATTGATCCTGTACGTCGCTCTGGATAAGAGCGTCTGCTAAATGACTAAAATGTTTTAAAAAATAAGCTGTGCTGATAGACACTAGGGTTGGTCGGTATCCAGATTTTCATATCGTCATACCGTCATTCTCTCATGTTGGGATTTATGGTATTACCGTGTAAGTACACAAGGGGGTGCTAAAAACGCAGAAAAAAGCCCATTGGCCATCTATTAGCAGAATGCTAACAAAATTAGCACATGTAATAGCGAATTCCTATAGAGGCTGCTAGCTAAATATGCTAACGAGAGCAAACGGAAATGAAAGACCCACAATCCAGCTCATGAAGTTATACATATAGATAGCAGCTATTGAATGTAATTTCTGTTGACTTTGGACATTTACAAGCAAATGTGAACGAGAGACTTTGTGCAAGTGAACAAAGTTTTGACGCATGCTTGTCTGAAGTAAGAAGAGCACAGGCTCTGGAGCAACTTGTGTACATGCTGTGTCTGTGTGGAGTCGCTAAGGCAACGGGCCTGCCTGCTCTGCTCGGAGAAGAGAGGGGAGGAGCAGACTGAGGGGCTGAAAACAGAGAGGAGATAAAAAAAACGAGTAAATCCAGATAGCAGCAGTGGCAGCCGTACAGATACCTCATCCAGACAGCTTTGATTTCTCAAACACGGCAGAATATGATGCCCCACTATATGAGGCCCCATCTTAATTCAGCCACTTACTGAGATAACTAGCAAGTTAAACCAAACACACAGCTGGACTCACCTGCTCTCACTTTCTCTTGTTGTGCCGTTTACAAACAAACACGTGACTGGCTCAACTGTTCTGGGGAACTATGGTAAGCTTCATAATGTCAAATAATGTGAAAGGTGAAATTAAGAAATCAATCTGCATTATCTCCTAACACATTGCACAAGTTGACTGCAAGTATTTATTTAAAAATTACCGCAGGTATTTACTGCAGGTAAAATACTGCAGGTATTTACTTGAAAAACCATCCCGTGGCTATTTCCAAATACCCCGATATACGGTAATGTAAATACGGTATACCGCCCAAGCCTAATAGATAGACCTGATCCTCTCTCAATCAGTAGACGACATGAGACACATTTGACAGAAGTACCGAAACTAACCAAAAATAGTTTTGGCCTTAGTGCTATTAGCCTATACAAACGCATTGAATAACAGATTCACTACATCGAACAACAACAAAATATCAAAAGGACGTTTCTTCTGACGTGTCTGTCCTAAATCTGAGAGATATAAGATCAGGAACAAATGTTGTTGTTGTTATTTATTTTTGTACATGTATTTAACCCTTTATTTTTGCCACTAAACATTCTCCATATTACTTCCATACATTTTTTCAACTGGTCCCGGGGGACCTAAAGACGAGTCTTGTGTGGCATCTGGCCGTCCTAAAACAGAGAACACCATCGTTTTCGTGATAGTCTCACCTTTCCAGAGGCGTCATATTAGTGTGTAGCCCAAACTGTTTGGATGCTACAGACAGAAGTTGGCAGATCTGCTGTACCGACTTCAGACGAGTCCCAAGACACTTCCAAGACGCTTGTGGGGGTCATAGAGCAAAACGTGTTCGTGAGAGTCTCATCTTTCCATAGAGGCCAAACCATTCTGATGCTACAGACGACTTTGTGAGAAGAACGATTTTCGGGATCTCATGGTCTGACAAACACCGCTCTAGCTCTGTCACCTTTCACCGCAGATGCGGAAGTGCGACATAGGCAGATGCGGTGGATTGAGAAGCATCCAATACAAAAACAGATCTCTTTTTGTTATTATGATATTTAGATTTCCGCAGGGGCGCGGACATTGACCTTAGGGGGTTGATAGTCAGTGTGGAGGAGGTGTTGTTGCCAATCCTCACAGCTTGTGGTCTGCCCGTCAGGAAGTCCAGGATCCAGTTGCAGAGGGTGGTGTCCAGACCCAGGACTCTGAGCTTGGTGTCGAGCTTGGAGGGAACAATAGTGTCGAATGCTGAACTGTAGTCAATGAACAGCATTCTCACATAGGTGTTCCTCTTGTCCAGATGTGTTAATAGTGATGGAAATGGCATCTTCCATGGATCTGTTGGAGCAGTGGACAGATTAGATTGGGTCCAGTGTGCCTGGCATGATGGCCTTGATGTGGGTCATGACCAGCCTCTCAAAGCACTTCATGATGACAGGGGTGAGCGTGATGGGGCGATAGTCATTTGGACGTCACCATGTTTTTCTTGGGCACTGGGACGATGGTCTCCTTGAAGCGGATGGGGACTACTGCTTGGGACAGGTTGAAGATGCCTGAGAAGACACCCGCCAGCTGGTCAGCACACACTGAGGATGCGGCTAGGGATGCTTTATAAGCATTCACTCTTTCGTTGAGAGTTTTCCTCATGTAAGCCTTGGAGAGCGAAAGCTCCTAGTTGTCAAGAGCAGCGAGAGTCTTCCTGGATGGCTTGGTATTGTCTGCTTCGAAGCAAGCATATAATGTGTTAAGCTTGTCTGGGAGGGAGGCTTCAGTGGGCACCACACAGCTGGATTTGCCTAAACCAGCTAGGCATACTGCTATCCAACCAGCTTACCTAATACCTAAAATAGTGAAAGGCTATATGTCACAACAGTCTGTAGTCATAAGCTGTTATGACTATTGTATGACTTTGTTATGACAGTTATGTAATGCTAATGGTCTCATTGCATCATGAACAGCCTTCACTAAGCAGGCCTGACACAGGCCAGAGAGAAGGATGTTGTTGCTATGACGTCGTCACGCTGGTCAAATATGGCTGAAGCCACCTCAGGCATAGCCTAGCGCACAACAATGCAAATAACACGTGTACTACTAGTACAGTACTACAAACACTGCAATGTGTACTAGAGACGGCAAGCGGTACAGGAGCGCCAAGTCTAGGTCCAAAAGGCTTCTTAACAGCTTCTACCCCCAAGCCATGACTCCTGAACAGCTAATCAAATGGCTACTTGCATTGTCGTCGTTCCCCCCTCTTTTACGCTGCTGCTATTCTCTGTTTATTATCACTTTAACTCTACCTATATGTGCCCCCGCACGTTGACTCTGTACCGGTACCCCCTGTATATATTTTTTTGTTTTCCATTTTTTACTTAACACTTATATTTCTTAAAACTGCATTGTTGGTTAAGGGCTTGTAAGTTAGCGTTTCACTGTAAGGTCTACACCTGTTGTATTCGGCACATGTGACAAATAACATTTGATTTGTAGTTCAGTTGGTAGAGCATGGCGCTTGCAACGCCAGGGTTGTGGGTTCGATTCCCACGGGGGGCCAGTATATAAAAAAATAAAAATAAATGTATGCCCTCACTACCTGGAAGTCGCTCTGGATAAGAGCGTCTGCTAAATGACCAAAAATGTAAATGTAAAAATGTGCCTACACTAGAGAGAAGCAGGGGAAATCTATTTGAATTCAATCTCTTTTTTGACAGCACCCCTTTTGATTTGAACGAAATCTTCCATACATTGTAGAAATGCTCAGAAATTGACTTTTTAGACCTCAATTCAAAAACATTCAAAAGATGAAGGTGCTCAAAGTTTACCTATTTTGCATACCCCAAATGGCAGTGGTCTGAAGGGATAGGTCCATTCTATTAATTATATTTATAGGATTGAAATCACACCCACCCTGAATTCAAGAGCATGCTGTGCCTCAACCGATGGCAGGCACAACACAAAAATCTCAGATGATGTCAAGTAGGATCTAAGCTACAATATGAGAATATGAAGAAAATCCCCAGAGTTTAGGCGTTTTTAGTTAATCGATGTTAGGTAAAAAAAAAAAAAAAAACTATTTATTTAAAATGTATTTTTCAAGAAATTATGAAATAGTTTGACAACACTGTTTGTAATCTTTTAAATTATATCAAACTTAACCGTTTATCTTTTCCAGTGATGAAGACATGGATGTCTCATGGTATGGTGGGGTATGCAAAATAGGTGAACTTTGAGCACCTCGATCTCCTGAATGCTTTGGCATCACTTTCTGACCCCTTCTACCATGGGGTAAACGTATACGGGAAGTTTAAATCAAAAGGGATGATGTCAAAAAGTGATTAAAAAGTGATACCCAGCGATAACAAGGTAGTCTGGTTGCTGAAAAAGCTGAACTAAAATAAGATCTGTGTTGAGACCAGGGTTGGGGTTAAACTAAAATAAGATCTGTGTTGAGGCCAGGGTTGGGGTTAAACTAAAATAAGATCTGTGTTGAGGCAAGGGTTGGGGTTAAACTAAAATAAGATCTGTGTTGAGACCAGTGTTGGGGTTAAACTAAAATAAGATCTGTGTTGAGGCCAGGGTTGGGGTTAAACTAAAATAAGATCTGTGTTGAGACCAGGGTTGGGGTTAAACTAAAATAAGATCTGTGTTGAGACCAGGGTTGGGGGTTAATTCCGTTGAGGAAAGTTTTGTCTTGTCAATAACAGGATGTTTTCTGTGTCATATGCTATGGATCTATTTATCTTCCAACCCAATCACATACCCATGGACACTCACATACCCATGGACACTCACATACCCATGGACACTCACATACCCATGGACACTCACAACCATGCGGCTCAATATAGACGCTCATATAACTATCTTTGCTGCGGGGGTCCGGGCGCATGTCCCCCCGGGAGATTTTTTTCTGTCGAACGTCTGTGAGAAGGTCCCTTCTGGTGACTTTTAAAAAATACATTCTACTCCAAAATGCATGAAAATGTAATTATGTTGACACCATCTGAAATATACTGTAACTGATGCAAGCACACGCGCGTGTGGGCGTGTGTGCACGTGTGTGTGTGTGTGTGTGTGTGTGTGTGTGTATGTGTGTGTGTGCTAGGAGCCGCTGAGCTCACCTAAAGCTGTTGAAACACTCAATGCACCAATCACAAGTCATATCCTCCGCTGCCACTCCCACCGCCTGTTAGGAGTGTGTGTGTGTCTGTGTGTATGTGTGTGTGTGTCAGAGCTATTAATGAACTCGTTATGTATTAGGAAGCGTCAGGCTGTCTGAAGATCTATTACCCATCGGCAGAGGACACACACACACACGCACACTAACAAACACACACCATCCTCCTCCTCCTCCTCCACATCTACATGTTCAGTGTCCTGTAACATGACGAGCCATCGGGAATTTATCCTCCCAGCCAGCCTCGGCTCCATCTGTGACTGTGTCCGCCGCACGCCGTAGACCTCCACAGCACACACCTGGGGAACCTCAGACAAGGTCTTTCCTTCAATCTCACCCACACTCCACATCACAGCTGCTCAAACCTCAATAGAGAGAGATCCAGAGGACAGTTGACTATCTGCTCGATTTCTTTGCATAGGAACGTGAACACACTCACACTCCACTTCTCCCAGAAGGACATCCACTGAAAGAATGGGAGATCTCACTGGAATGACCTGAGAGAAGACATCATCCTTCTTCCCTCTCTATTGTAAAAGGAGATCTACAGAGAAGACATCTGATTTCAACATCTCCTCCCTTCACTCTGCTGTAAAAGGTCACAGCTACAACTGGGGAAGTTCTTCTACTGGCCACTAGGGAAGAGAACAACTCTGCCTCCATTCAGCCTGGGCTCAGAGAGGCTGTCTGTCACTTACAGACTGGAGCTACTGTAAACAGGTCATCCTACTCTGTCTCAATGGACTATTGGAGACACTGAATACTATGAGGTGAGAGCGAAGACCTTTACCTTTCTTCTAGGGTTATTCTGACCTAGTGAAGTGGAGTATGGGAAAAAGCAAGTGAGAGGAAGTGTTAGAGAAAGAGAGGGATTGAAAAGGAGAGGGAGATAGAGAGAGTGAGGAAGACAAGAATTCAAAGGGAGAGAGGAAGGGTAAAGTGAGGGAGAAAGGAGAGAAAGAGAGGGATATGAATAAAGAGAAGAGGAACAGTGAGTGAAACAAGGAGAGAGAGAGAGAGAGAGAGAGAGAGAGAGAGAGAGAGAGAGAGAGAGAGAGAGAGAGAGAGAGAGAGAGAGAGAGAGAGAGAGAGAGAGAGAGAGAGAGAGAGAGAGAGAGAGAGAGAAGAGCTCACCTGGAGGAGAGGTAAAGGATTAGCTAACATCATATTGAAGAGGAGCGTGACTGTGTGGAAGACCTTCTGGCACTGGACAGACATCTGGGAGATGACATATCAGCTGTGAGTAGCCTATGTCTTTCACATCACTTAATGACTCAGGAAATTAAATCACTAAACAAGGGAAGTGCTCAACTATAGTATGCGTACTGCTAGTGTTTGATTTAAACAGTTAAATTGCTGTGGTATAATAAAATACATATCAGAGGAATTAGTCAATATTTGATGACCTTATCCTGAATTAGACCACAGGATGACGTAGCTTGGCGTATAATTATGTCATAAATATTTGATGACAATACTGCACAACTTACTGTTAGATTTTTTCTGAGAACAACTATTAGGCTAGGCTACAGTAGTTTGCTACCAGTTAATGTAATGTTTTTTTTTTTCAAAAGTAAGCTATAGGCTACCTATACTGAGGCTTGCTAAAGTATTCACCCCCTTGGCATTTTTCCTATTTTGTTGCCTTACAACCTGGAATTAAAATAGATTTTGGGGGGGTTTGTATCATTTGATTTACATAACATGCCTACCACTTTGAAGATGCAAAATATTTTTTATTGTGAAACAAACAAGAAATAAGACAAAAAAAACTGAAAACTTGAGCGTGCATAACTATTCACCACCCCAAAGACAATACTTTGTAGAGCCACCTTTTGCAGCAATTACAGCTGCAAGTCTCTTGGGGTATGTGATATACTGTCCGACAGCACACCTCCCCAAAATACCCAACCAATGCAGCTTTGCACGCGCATCCTCTATTCATTTAAATGTGGTGTTAGTTGGAGAAATAGTTTGATCCGCTCCAAGAATTCAAAATGTATGTGCTGCCAACACTCCAACACGTTTTCGGACTGATAGGCGCTTAACCTGACTCAACCTCTAACTGAGAAAAGTTTAGTGAGGTGAGTTTCTAAAGAGGAACCACCTTTGAAACCATAGCGACCGAAGCCACAAAGAGGCAGTTGGAGACTCATAGTTACAGACTCACAGCTCAAGGTTCATTGTCTTCTGTAGTGGACAGCAGGGATGGGCAACTTTGATGAGGGGTGGGGGCCACAAAACATCTGAAGTCATTATGAGGGGCTGCAGTGGCTCGCGGGTCTATACCTGGATGTGGTTGACCTGTCTGCTCTCCACACAGTGCTATGGAAGTGTAACCAAGTCTTCGTAACCAAGACTTCATAACCACAACACTAAAAAGAAGGCTATACAGTGAGGGAAAAAAGTATTTGATCCCCTGCTGATTTTGTACATTTGCCCAATGACAAAGAAATGATCAGTCTATAATTTTAATGGTAGGTTTATTTGAACAGTGAGAGACGGAATAACAACAACAAAATCCAGAAAAAAGCATGTCAAAAATGTTATAAATTGATTTGCATTTTAATGAGGGAAATAAGTATTTGACCCCTCTGCAAAACATGACTTAGTACTTGGTGGCAAAACCCTTGTTGGCAATCACAGAGGTTAGACGTTTCTTGTAGTTGGCCACCAGGTTTGCACACATCTCAGGAGGGATTTTGTCCCACTCCTCTTTGCAGATCTTCTCCAAGTCATTAAGGTTTCGAGCCTGACGTTTGGTAACTTGAATCTTCAGCTCCCTCCGCAGATTTTCTATGGGATTATGGTCTGGAGCCTTGGCCGTGTGTTTTGGGTCATTGTCATGCTGGAATACCCATCCACGACCCATTGTCAATGCCCTGGCTGAGGGAAGGAGGTTCTCACCCAAGATTTGACGGTACATGGCCCCGTCCATCGTCCCTTTGATGCGGTGAAGTTGTCCTGTCCCCTTAGCAGAAAAACACCCCCAAAGCATAATGTTTCCTCCTCCATGTTTGATGGTGGGGATGGTGTTCTTGGGGTCATAGGCAGCATTCCTCCTCCTCAAAACACGGCGATTTGAGTTGATGCCAAAGAGCTCTATTTTGGTCTCATCTGACCACAACACTTTCACCCAGTTCTCCTCTGAATCATTCAGATGTTCATTGGCAAACTTCAGACATGTATATGTGCTTTCTTGAGCAGGGGGACCTTGTGGGCGCTGCAGGATTTCAGTCCTTCACGGCGTAGTGTGTTACCAATTGTTTTCTTGGTGACTATGGTCCCAGCTGCCTTGAGATCATTGACAAGATCCTCCCGTGTAGTTCTGGGCTGATTCCTCACCGTTCTCATGATCATTGCAACTCCACGAGGTGAGATCTTGCATGGAGCCCCAGGCCGAGGGAGATTGACAGTTATTTTGTGTTTCTTCCATTTGCGTATAATCACACCAACTGTTGTCACCTTCTCACCAAGCTGCTTGGCGATGGTCTTGTAGCCCATTCCAGCCTTGGAGAGCTCTTTGGTCTTGGCCATGGTGGAGAGTTTGGAAGCTGATTGATTGATTGAGTCTGTGGACAGGTGTCTTTTATACAGGTAACAAGCTGAGATTAGGAGCACTCCCTTTAAGAGTGTGCTCCTAATCTCAGCTCGTTACCTGTATAAAAGACACCTGGGAGCCAGAAATCTTTCTGAGGGGGTCAAATACTTATTTCCCTCATTAAAATGCAAATCAATTTATAACATTTATGACATGCGTTTTTCTGGATTTTGTTGTTGTTATTCTGTCTCTCACTGTTCAAATAAACGTACCATTAAAATTATAGACTGATAATTTCTTTGTCAGTGGGCTAACGTACAAAATCAGCAGGGGATCAAATACTTTTTTCCTTCACTGTACATTGCTGTCGGTTGGGATTGAAATGTCGCTGTTGTTGATTTTTCTCCTTGTATTATTGATCATGCGGCTTTGTTGTAATGCACTTTTCTTTTAGTATTGTCATGTTTATATTCACTATTTTATTCGTACTCAGTAAGGGCTCTATTCAATCTGTATCGCTGAAATGTAAAGGTCATTTCCCATTCCGCAGACATATGCAGTGTTTACCTTGAATGTAGTCTTCGCTAACACCGGAACATTCCCTTTACCTTTCAATCACGCTGTAATGCTGAACTTCCGCGATATGGATTGAATAGAGCTCTTGGTGGCTTTAGGTACACTACATGACCAAAAGTATGTGGACACCTGCTCGTCGAACATTTCATTCCAAAGTTTCTATGTCCACGTTTTTTTCCAAAAACTCTTAAATATCTGCTCGGAATTAACATTCAACGATGTATGCAGAAAGAATGGAATGTCAGCTATGACATGACACATTGACTTGAAAAAGTCTGTTTTGGTTATTGAACTAAAGTAAGTGAAGTGGCTTTACACCCGGTAACGGAATTGTGGTAACGGAATTTCATCATGGGTCCCTGATCTGTACTACACAGAAATGCACAATTATGGATATGAACGTCATTCTCTTCACGGTGAAGTATCCTGAATAGGTACACAAAAAGGTATAAATATGCAATATCCTCCTTAGCATATTTGGGTATCGTTCTACACAGTGGCTATTATTTTAATGAGCTCTGCCCCCAGACAATACCAAATTTGGTTGGTCCGGGACCAAATCTGAACCAATCATAGATGTCTATGATTCACAAGTTTGGACATCAAAGTACAGCACAGTAGAGTTTAGTAGAGTAGAGTATAGTTCAGTACAGTAGTGTACTCCACTCTAGTGTGCTCTACTGTGTACTGTATTGAACTGTACTCTACAGTACTGTATTATACTTTTCTTTACTGTGGTGTACTGTGGTGTACTGTACTGTACTATGCTGTGCTATGCTATGCTATGCTGTCCAAATTTCTGAACCCAACTGTCGTTTGTGGCTACAATGATTTCCCCATTGTGGCCAATTCATTTGCAGAAATTCCGTTACCAATTTTTCGGAAATTCTGTTACCGATTTGATATCAGTAAAAACACTAATTGATAGGTCTACCTTTAACTTGTTACTTCCGTGAACTTTCCTTATCCTCCCTTCTCATTCAAGTATAAACATACATTTTAAAGATATGTGTATTTTTTGGCAGAAATATGTATCCAAAACTACACAGAACAAAAATATAAACGCAACATGCAACAATTTCAAAGATTTTACTGAGTTACAGTTCTTATCAGGAAATCATTCAATTGAAATAAATTCATTAGGACCTAATCTATGGATTTCACATGACTGGGAATACAGATATGCATCTGTTGGTCACAGATACCTTTTAAAAAAGTAGGCGTGTGGATCAGAAAACCAGTCAGTGTCTGGTGTGACCACCTTTTGCCTCATGCAGAGCGACACATCTCCTTCGCATGAAGTTGATCAGGCTGTTGATTGTGGCCTGTGGAATGTTGTCCCACTCCTTCAATGGCTGTGTAAAGTTGCTGGATATTGACGGGAACTGGAACATGCTGACGTACACGTCGATCCAGAGCATCCCAAACATGCTAAATGGGTGACATTGTCTGGTGAGTATGCAGGGCATGAAAGAACTGGGACATTTTCAGCTTCATGACATGGGGCCGTGCATTATCATGCTGAAACATGACGTGATGGCGGCGGATGAATGGCACAACAATGGGCCTCAGGATCTCGTCATGGTATCTCTGTTCATTAAATTGCTATAGATAAAATGCAATTGTGGTCGTTGTCCGTAGCTTATGCCTACCCATGCCATAACACCACCGCCACCATGGGGTACGCAGTCTGCCATTTGCCCGGTACAGTTGAAACCGGGATTCATCTGTGAAGAGCACACTTCACCAGTGTGCCAGTGGCCATCGAAGGTGAGCATTTGCCCATTGAAGCTGGTTACGATGCCGAACTGCATTAAGGTCAAGACCCTGCTGAGGACGACGAGCACGCAGATGAGCTTCCCTGAGACGGTTTCTGACAGTTTGTGCAGAAATTATTCGGTTGTGCAAACCCACAGTTTCATCAGTTGTCCGGGTGGCTGGTCTCAGACGATCCCGCAGGTGAAGAAGCCGGAGGTGGAGGTCCAGGGCTGGCGTGGTTACACGTGGTCTGCAGTTGTGAGGCCGGTTGGACATACTGCCAAATTCTCTAAAATGACGTTGAAGGCAGCTTATGGTAGACAAATGAACATTCAATTATTTGGCAACAGCTCTGGTGGACATTCCTGCAGTCAGCATGCCAATTGCACACTCCCTCAAAACTTGAGACATCTGTGGCATTGTGTTGTGTGACAAAACCGCACATTTTAGAGTGGCCTTTTATTGTCCCCAGCACCAGTGTAATGATCATGCTGTTTTATCAGGTTCTTGATATGCAACACCTGTCAGGTGGATGGAATATCTTGGTAAATGAGAAATGCTCACTAACAGGGATGTAAACTAATTTGTGCACAACATTTGCGAGAAATAAGCTTTTTGTGCATATGGAAAATGTCTGGGATCTTTTATTTCAGCTCATGAAACATGGGACCAACACTTTACATGTTAAGTTTATATTTTTGTTCAGTATAAATATAAGTGTTGACATTAGTTCCTACGTTACTTATGATGTCACTTGTTAAATCCACTTCAATCAGTGTAGATTGGGGAGGAGACAGGTTAAAGAAGGATTTTTAAGCCTTGAGACAATTGAGACATGGATTGTGCATGTGTGCCATTCAGAGGGTGAATGGGCAAGACAAAATATTTAAGTGCAACGCTGTTGGGTTTTTCATGCTCAACAGTTTCCCGTGTGTATCAAGAATGGTCCACCACCCAAAGGACATCCAGCCAACTTGACACAACTGTTGGAAGCATTGGAATTAACATGGGCCAGCATCCCTGTGGAACGCTTTCGCACCTTGTGGAGTCCATGCCCCGATGAATTGAGGCTGTTCTGAGGGCAAAAGGGGGTGCAACTCAATATTAGGAAGGTGTTCCTAATGTTTTGTTCACTCAGTGTATAATCTACTTATTGAACATAGTAAAAAGTTGGGTGTAAGCATAGGGAATGAGAGTTGAAGGAGTGTGATCTGCTCTGTACCGACACAGTGTGTCCTGTTCTCCCGACATAAACACAAGAGGATACTTCAACACTCACTCCAACCCAACGCCTATGATGTACAACAGTTAGGTCATGCTACAGCACGACCACACAGCTAGAGCTGTTACAGAGCAGGCACCAGTCAGGGAGGGGGGAGAAGAGAGAGAGAGAGGGGGGAGAAGAGAGAGAGAGCGAGAGAGCGAGAGGGAGAGGGAGAGAGAGAGGGAGAGGGAGAGAGAGAGGGGGAAGAGAGAGAGAGAGAGAGAGGGGGAAGAGAGAGAGAGAGAGAGAGAGAGAGAGAGAGAGAGAGAGAGAGAGAGAGAGAGAGAGAGAGAGAGAGCGAGAGAGCGAGAGGGAGAGGGAGAGAGAGAAAGAAGGGGGGGCTCGTTCTTTGCCCAGAAAAACACCTCGTAAACACATTTCCGCCCACGTTCAATTAAGAGTCCTCTGGAGAGCGGCTGCTGAGGGGCCACCAGGCCAACACATCACTACAGTAACCCTCTGAGAGGTGAGAGAAGCCACCAGGCCAACACATCACTACAGTAACCCTCTGACACTGAGAGGGAGAGAAGCCACCAGGCCAACACATCACTACAGTAACCCTCTGACACTGAGAGGGAGAGAAGCCACCAGGCCAACACATCACCAAAGTAACCCTCTGACACTGAGAGGGAGAGAAGCCACCAGGCCAACACATCACCAAAGTAACCCTCTGACACTGAGAGGGAGAGAAGCCACCAGGCCAACACATCACCAAAGTAACCCTCTGACACTGAGAGGGAGAGAAGCCACCAGGCCAACACATCACCAAAGTAACCCTCTGACACTGAGAGGGAGAGAAGCCACCAGGCCAACACATCACTACAGTAACCCTCTGACACTGAGAGGGAGAGAAGCCACCAGGCCAACACATCACCAAAGTAACCCTCTGAGACGTGAGAGGGAGAGAAGCCACCAGGCCAACACATCACCAAAGTAACCCTCTGAGAGGTGAGAGAAGCCACCAGGCCAACACATCACTACAGTAACCCTCTGAGAGGTGAGAGAAGCCACCAGGCCAACACATCACTACAGTAACCCTCTGACACTGAGAGGGAGAGAAGCCACCAGGCCAACACATCACTACAGTAACCCTCTGACACTGAGAGGTGAGAGAAGCCACCAGGCCAACACATCACTACAGTAACCCTCTGACACTGAGAGGTGAGAGAAGCCACCAGGCCAACACATCACCAAAGTAACCCTCTGAGAGGTGAGAGAAGCCACCAGGCCAACACATCACCAAAGTAACCCTCTGAGAGGTGAGAGAAGCCACCAGGCCAACACATCACCAAAGTAACCCTCTGAGAGGGAGAGAAGCCACCAGGCCAACACATCACCAAAGTAACCCTCTGAGAGGTGAGAGAAGCCACCAGGCCAACACATCACCAAAGTAACCCTCTGACACTGAGAGGGAGAGAAGCCACCAGGCCAACACATCACCAAAGTAACCCTCTGACACTGAGAGGGAGAGAAGCCACCAGGCCAACACATCACCAAAGTAACCCTCTGACACTGAGAGGGAGAGAAGCCACCAGGCCAACACATCACCAAAGTAACCCTCTGACACTGAGAGGGAGAGAAGCCACCAGGCCAACACATCACCACAGTAACCCTCTGAGAGAGGTGAGAGAAGCCACCAGGCCAACACATCACCAAAGTAACCCTCTGAAGAGGGAGAGAAGCCACCAGGCCAACACATCACCAAAGTAACCCTCTGAGAGGTGAGAGAAGCCACCAGGCCAACACATCACCAAAGTAACCCTCTGACACTGAGAGGGAGAGAAGCCACCAGGCCAACACATCACCAAAGTAACCCTCTGACACTGAGAGGGAGAGAAGCCACCAGGCCAACACATCACCAAAGTAACCCTCTGACACTGAGAGGGAGAGAAGCCACCAGGCCAACACATCACCAAAGTAACCCTCTGACACTGAGAGGGAGAGAAGCCACCAGGCCAACACATCACCAAAGTAACCCTCTGACACTGAGAGGGAGAGAAGCCACCAGGCCAACACATCACCAAAGTAACCCTCTGACACTGAGAGGGAGAGAAGCCACCAGGCCAACACATCACCAAAGTAACCCTCTGACACTGAGAGGGAGAGAAGCCACCAGGCCAACACATCACCAAAGTAACCCTCTGACACTGAGAGGGAGAGAAGCCACCAGGCCAACACATCACCAAAGTAACCCTCTGACACTGAGAGAGAGAGAAGCCACCAGGCCAACACATCACCAAAGTAACCCTCTGACACTGAGAGGGAGAGAAGCCACCAGGCCAACACATCACCAAAGTAACCCTCTGACACTGAGAGGGAGAGAAGCCACCAGGCCAACACATCACCAAAGTAACCCTCTGACACTGAGAGGGAGAAAGAGGGGGGGAGATAGAGGGGGAGAGAGGGGGAGGGAGGGCAGGGAGAGAGGGGGAGGGGGGAGAGAAGGGGAGAGAGGCAGAGAGAACGAGAGAAAGAGTCTAAAATCTTTGACCGGAAATGTTAAAGGCTGTCCTCTTGGTCCGCTGTCCTTTTTTTCTGTTTTAAAGCTAGTTTCCTGCAATTCTACACATGGTTACTCCTCTACTCAGAAATAGATGACACAAATAAACCTCATGAATATCAATCACCCTGCGGACTCTGAGGACAGGACCTTCATAAAAATGAGAAGAAAACACAGATAAACAACAGGGGAGAGCTGAGGAAAATGGTGCCACCACAAAACTCACTATTCAGAGAGGAGACACAGATTAGAGGGTCATTGAAAAGTGAGACAGGGTGTATTGGGGTTTGGTCTGGGTGGAAAGTGAAAATGATGTCGTTTTTAAAGAGGCACTACGTTCTTTTCATCAGCCCTTCTATGAATATGTCAACAGATTATATACCTACTCTTTCACCCCAAAATAAAAGGATACATAATTCATGTTATGCACCTGCTTTGTGCTACTTGTTATCTTAGGGAGTTGAATTAGGCTAGAATATCGAAGCTAGAATATCGAGGCTAGAATATCGAGGCTAGAATATGGAGACTAGAATATGGAGGCTAGAATATGGAGACTAGAATATGGAGACTAGAATATGGAGGCTAGAATATGGAGACTAGAATATGGAGGCTAGAATATGGAGGCTAGAATATGGAGGCTAGAATATGGAGACTAGAATATGGAGGCTAGAATATGGAGGCTAGAATATGGAGGCTAGAATATGGAGGCTAGAATATGGAGACTAGAATATGGAGGCTAGAATATCGAGGCTAGAATATCGAGGCTAGAATATCGAGACTAGAATATCGAGGCTAGAATATCGAGGCTAGAATATTGAGGCTAGAATATCGAGATAGAATATCGAGGCTATGCTGTGTCAGTGAAACAGTGCTTCTCAATAATTTAGAATTGGAGAGCAATGACTAATGCCCATCTTAAGTAGAAGGACTACCTCTCATTCGCCAAGCATGAGCCAATCTAGTGCTGTCACTAAGGAATACGATATGCCCCTGTCTGCCTTCCCAACACAAGCAAATGTCTGCCACATTTATTCTGCTCTGCATGGGCCACATACGGACAGACAGACACACGTCTTCTGAAACTGTCACAAGTTGTAAGACTAGCCTGACTGACAGCGCTGTTCATCAAAGACGAGCAAGAATATTCTGAATGACTGTCAGTCAGGACAGAGCTGAGTATGTTGTCAGAACCACACTGGCCAAGGCCATTTCAAAGGAAACTGTAATGCATTCCTTACCTGCTGATTGGAGGAGGACGTGGTAGTCCGTCCCTCTCTGAGTGGGCGTGTCATCACTAGACTCCTCCTTCTCTGACTCCTTGTAACGATCCCAGTTAGACTTCAATTTCCTCTTGGTGAAAACCTCCATCCCCTCATCCTCCTCCATATCCATCCTGTTCCCTTCATCTTGGTCCTGCAGTATCAACAGAAGAGTCAGTAGGATAGAGACATCGATCTCAAACAAATCAAGGGATCACAACATTTGTCAATGGAATGACAAAAGACATTGACACAGGTGCACATCTATAGTATTTTTGTTGAGTTCTCTAAAGTTTACAGTTGAAGGCCGTCTCCAACTTTTTCCATGTGTGAAAATTATGTTGAATTAAATGGATTAAATGTGTTGATCCAAAATAAAAAATCAACATATTTACATCCCAGCCGAGGTGAGTAGTGTCACTCAATCACTGGCCATTTGGCAGGCACTGTGCATAGCAACACTAACAACATTGCACACAACACCAGGCACACTGCCTGCCTTCCAGGACATCTACAGCACCCGGTGTCACAGGAAGGCCAAGATCATCAAGGACCTCAGCCACCCGAGCCACTGCCTGTTCAGCCCGCTACCATCTAGAAGGCGGAGACAGTACAGGTGCATCAAAGCTGGGACCGAGAGACTGACAAACAGCTTCTATCTCCAGGACATCAGACTGTTAAATAGCCATCACTAGCCTTAGTTACTTTTCTAGCCGGCAACCACCCGGTACTCTATCCTGCACCTTAGAGACTGGTGCCCACTGGTCAGTATGTAAATAATGTTTACATACTGTTTTACCCACTTCATATGTATATACTTTATTCTAGGTCATTGAGCACTGGTCATTTTAATAATATTTACATACAAAACACACCATTATATATATATTGTGATGTCACGAGAGGCTGTGTCTTGGAGGGACGTTACATCCCCCTGAGATGGCTGCAAACCCAGACAGCTATGGCTCCATCTGCTGGTATGGTCGGGAACTCCACCCCTCTATGGCCAATCTTCCCACGCAGCTGAAACAAATCAGGAGCTGATGAGCTGAAGGTTTGGGAAGGGAAGAGACACAGTCTCCAACCTGGGCTCTCTGGAGGACAAGAGTGCTGCACGTCCACTTCCATGAGGAATATAAGGATTTGGAGATACTTACCTTTGGGAAATACTCACCTTTGGATATATGCACCTGTGGAAAGACGTGAGAGACATTTGGAAGGACTTTTTGCTGGGTTGGCCACTAGCTGCAACGTGGACTACAGTAAGGCTGGGGAAAAGTTATCTGAGCGAGTGAGAATTATGACTTTGGATGTGGAAGAGACATCCCTGAACTATTAACCCTTAAAGAGCCACAAGAGAACAGAATTTTGTTATATTTTCGTTAATTTCCCAAGACCTATAATAAAATCCTTGTTTTGTTTGAACCTGGTCTCCTTGCACTACTTGGAGCAATCCCGCTGAAAGCTGTGTAGCCTCTCGTGACGTCACAGATGGTGGAGAATACAGGCACGCTCAAGCGTTAATAGTGCATGTCAGAGGAGGATACCGAAGGTTTGATCACCCAGTTTTCCAAGTTGGCCGTAGGCTCCCTGCCGACTGAAATGGAGGACATATTGAAAGCCCTTGTTGCTGGCCAGCAAGCCCAGATGCAAGCAAACGTGGCTCTCTTGGAGGAGCAAAAGAAAGCCAACCTTCTGAAGGCAGAGGAATTGCAGTTGCAGAGACAGAGGGTGGTCCAAAATACCCGCCCAATAAAGGCAAGTGACTTTATATCTAAGATGGGAGCTACCGATGACATTGAGGCATACCTGCATGCATTTGAGGCCACGGCCACTAGGGAAGCCTGGCCCAAGCAACAGTGGGTTGGTCTGTTAGCCCCCTTTCTAACCGGGGAATCGCTGAATGCTGTCCGGGACCTGGGCCCTGACCAGGTTACTGACTATGATGCCCTGAAGTCTGAGATCCTCAGCAGATATGGACTCACAAAGTTTGGTATGGCCCAGCGCTTTCACAGTTGGACCTTCCAACCAGACCAACCTCCTCGGGCGCAGATGCATGAACTTGTCCGAATCGCAAGGAAATGGCTGGATCCGCAGAGGAATACGGCAGCGGCGGTGGTGGAGGCCGTTGTGGTGGATCGTTACCCACGCGCCCTGCCTTATGAGGCAAAACGGTTCATCAGTCAACAGGCCTTGACCACGGCTGATCTGACCGTGGAAGCTGTGGAAAAGTACCAGGCCACAGCGGAGATGCTGAATGCTTCCCGAAAAGACCCCAGGAGTGCGGCCCCACCCCAAATGGGAAGAACCCGTCCAAAGGACCCCAAGGTCTCGAACCCAGCCACGTCAGGACTTATCCCGGCTCCAGGGGGAGCCAGAAACCAGGCGGGTCCAAGAAGAGTACACCAGGAGGGGGGAAACTCGACAGTGTTACCGGTGTGGGGAGATGGGACATATCTCCTGGCAGTGTGGGAAACCAGCCGATGAACCTATGCCCACTGCGGAGTCCTCCAGCTCAGCACCCACACACCGTTTTGCCTCGCTCTTGGGAGTCGTAGATGGCGGCCCAGATCGACCCCCCACCTGCCCGGTAACTGTGAATCACCATGATGTGGAGGCCTTACTGGATTCTGGTAGCCGGGCCACCCTGGTGCGTAAGGATTTGGTGGGCCCAACGTGTCTGACCCCGGGGAAAGTCCTCCCAGTTTCCTGTGTCCATGGGGACACCAGAGAATACCCCATTACTGAACTTACAATGACCAGCACCCGGGGAACCATACACACGACGGCGGGGGGTGGTTGATTCCCTCCCCGTCCCTGTCCTAATTGGGACGAGACTGCCCAGCCTTTTACCCACTCTGGAGAGAGTCTCAGGAGAGGATAACCCGAGTACCTCGGAAACGGAGAGGCAAGACTCATCCTGGGAAGGCTCCGGTGCAATCCTCCGAATTACTCACTCCCGCCCGGGCTCTGATAGGGATGGCAGGTGCCCAGACCGACACAGAGACAGAGCTACAGAATCTGGACAAAGAACTGTCTGGTCTGAAGGGGACCGCTGAGAGGTATCGTTTGTTAAAGCAACAGTTAGACATGAAGACAGAAGAGTTAGATATCCTCCAGGCTAAACTCCAACAGAGCTCCTTCCATAAGCAACAGGAGGAGCTGGAGATGCTGCGCAGGACCATCGAGGAGTGTGAGGAGACCCTGCGCAGTAGTAAGGAGGTCCAGAAGAAGGCAGAGGAGAAGTACAAGGTGTTGGAGAACAAGATGAAGAATGCGGAGGCAGAGAGAGAGAAGGAACTGAAAGCTGCTCAACAGAAGCTAAACTCTGCTAAAACCAAGGCTGATGCGTTCAGTAAGAAACTCAAGGAGAGACAACAGGAGGCTGAGTCCCTGGTCCTAGAGTTGGAGGAGTTGAAGAGAGAGCAGGCTGGCAAGCACCACGGCAATGCGGACGCCCTCTCCCGGCGTGATGCCTTCTTCGCTGCCTTTACCCCGACGAGGACGTCGGTCCCGAGGAGGGGGATGTGTGATGTCACGAGAGGCTGTGTCTTGGAGGGACGTTACATCCCCCTGAGATGGCTGCAAACCCAGACAGCTATGGCTCCATCTGCTGGTATGGTCGGGAACTCCACCCCTCTATGGCCAATCTTCCCACGCAGCTGAAACAAATCAGGAGCTGATGAGCTGAAGGTTTGGGAAGGGAAGAGACACAGTCTCCAACCTGGGCTCTCTGGAGGACAAGAGTGCTGCACGTCCACTTCCATGAGGAATATAAGGATTTGGAGATACTTACCTTTGGGAAATACTCACCTTTGGATATATGCACCTGTGGAAAGACGTGAGAGACATTTGGAAGGACTTTTTTGCTGGGTTGGCCACTAGCTGCAACGTGGACTACAGTAAGGCTGGGGAAAAGTTATCTGAGCGAGTGAGAATTATGACTTTGGATGTGGAAGAGACATCCCTGAACTATTAACCCTTAAAGAGCCACAAGAGAACAGAATTTTGTTATATTTTCGTTAATTTCCCAAGACCTATAATAAAATCCTTGTTTTGTTTGAACCTGGTCTCCTTGCACTACTTGAGCAATCCCTGCAAAAGCTGTGTAGCCTCTCGTGACGTCACAATATATATATATATATATATATATATATATATATATATATATATATATATATATATATATATATATATACACACACACACACACACACACACACACACACACACACACACACACACACAGTGGGGAGAACAAGTATTTGATACACTGCCGATTTTGCAGGTTTTCCTACTTACAAAGCATGTAGAGGTCTGTAATTTTTAACATAGGTACACTTCAACTGTGAGAGACGGAATATAAAACAAAAATCCAGAAAATCACATTGTATGATTTTTAAGTAATTAATTTGCATTTTATTGCAAGTAAGAATTCCTGCTCTCACAGATCTGTTAGTTTTACTTTAAGAAGCCCTCCTGTTCTCCACTCATTACCTGTATTAACTGCACCTGTTTGAACTCGTTACCTGTATAAAAGACACCTGTCCACACACTCAATCAAACAGACTCCAACCTCTCCACAATGGCCAAGACCAGAGAGCTGTGTAAGGACATCAGTGATAAAATTGTAGACCTGCACAAGGCTGGGATGGGCTACAGGACAATAGGCAAGCAGCTTGGTGAGAAGGCAACAACTGTTGACGCAATTATTCGAAAATGGAAGAAGTTCAAGATGACGGTCAATCACCCTCGGTCTGGGGCTCCATGCAAGATCTCACCTCGTGGGGCATCAATGATCATGAGGAAGGTGAGGGATCAGCCCAGAACTACACGGCAGGACCTGGTCAATGACCTGAAGAGAGCTGGGACCACAGTCTCAAAGAAAACCATTAGTAACACACTACGCCGTCATGGATTAAATTCCTGCAATGCACGCAAGGTCCCCCTGCTCAAGCCAGCGCTTGTCCAGGCCCATCTGAAGTTTGCCAATGACCATCTGGATGATCCAGAGGAGGAATGGGAGAAGGTCATGTGGTCTGATGAGACAAAAATAGAGCTTTTTGGTCTAAACTCCACTCGCCGTGTTTGGAGGAAGAAGAAGGATGAGTACAACCCCAAGAACACCATCCCAACCGTGAAGCATGGAGGTGGAAACATCATTCTTTGGGGATGCTTTTCTGCAAAGGGGACAGGACGACTGCACCGTATTGAGTGGAGGATGGATGGGGCCATGTATCGCGAAATCTTGGCCAACACCCTCCTTCCCTCAGTAAGAGCATTGAAGATGGGTCGTGGTTGGGTCTTCCAGCATGACAACGACCCGAAACACACAGCCAGGGCAACTAAGGAGTGGCTCCGTAAGAAGCATCTCAAGGTCCTGGAGTGGCCTAGCCAGTATCCAGACCTGAACCCAATAGAACATCTTTGGAGGGAACTGAAAGTCCGTATTGCCCAGCGACAGCCCCGAAAACTGAAGGATCTGGAGAAGGTCTGTAGGTGGTGGAGTGGGCCAAAATCCCTGCTGCAGTGTGTGCAAACCTGGTCAAGACCTACAGGAAACGTATGATCTCTGTAATTGCAAACAAAGGTTTCTGTACCAAATATTAAGTTCTGCTTTTCTGATGTATCAAATACTTATGTCATGCAATAAAAAGCAAATGTTTTACTTAAAAATCATACAATGTGATTTTCTGGATTTTTGTTTTAGATTCCATCTCTCACAGTTGAAGTGTAGCTATGATAAAAATTACAGACCTCTACATGCTTTGTAAGTAGGAAAACCTGCAAAATCGGCAGTGTATCAAATACTTGTTCTCCCCACTGTATATATAAACAGCATGAGCATTATACAGGTGCACCTTGTGCTGGGGACAATAAAAGGCCACTAAAATGTGCCGTTTTGTCACAACACAATGCCACAGATGTCTCAGGTTTTGAGGGAGCGTGCAATTGGTATGTTGACTGCAGGAATGTCCACCAGAGCTGTTGCCAGATAATTTAATGTTAATTTCTCTACCATAAGCCGTTTGAGAATTTGGCAGAACGTCCAACCGGTCTCACAACCACAGACCCGTGTATGGCGTTGTGTGGGCAACCAATTTGCTGATAACAACATTGTGAACAGAGTGCCCCATGGTGGCATTGGTGTTATGGTATGGGCAGGCATAAGCTACAGACAATGAACACAATTGCATTTTATCGATGGCAATTTAAATGCACAGAAATACCGTGACGAGATCCAGAGGCCAATTTATTTTAAGGTATCTGTGACCAACAGATGCATATCTGTATTCCCATTTATGTGAAATCAATAGATTAGGGCCTAATTAAATGTATTTCAATTGACTGATTCCCTCATATGACCTGTAACTCAGTAAAATCTTTGAAATTGTTGCGTTTATATTTCTGTTCAGTATAGTTTCCATGGTGCTAAAATACTGAATCTTAGGAGTCCAGACACCCAGAAATGGGAGTTGAGGAATCGATTATGTTGGAGTCGACTCCCCACCACTACTTCCAATGATGCGTCTTTCACTTGGATCGATAGCTAGACAATTTTTGTTCAAAGACTTTTCGGAGATGTTCAACATATCAGCTAACTAAGATAGCTAATAAACTGATGCTAATAAACAGCTATTTGAGTGTGCTAGACCGAACTTTAACCAGCTCCTCACCCTTCCAAATGATGGGGTAGGTTGACAGCCACGGCCACGGCCTCGATAATGATCCCTTTTTCCCCTTCCAGTTCCATATCGTCCTCTTCCCCGGACCCTGTGCTCACCACCCGAGTTCCCGCTGTCACTTCCCCCGCCACCTCCACCTCCACCTCCACCTCCACCTCCACCTCCACTTCCACCTCCACCTCTCTTCCAGCTTGTTTGACGACCCCTGTTCGGTTTTCCCTCCATCGCTATCTAATGAGCATTGTACTGTTTAGAGTGTAACACCAATACAAAGCTATAGGTGTTACATGTAATATCGTCCTCCGAGAAAAGGCAACGTTCAACAGGCTGCGTCATTGGTTCCGCCTGACAATGATTAATAATTGAATGACCACAAAATGTAATGACTCCAAGATATGAGAAACATGAATGACAAATGAATGTTTAAATACTTAAAACCAAACAGAAAACTTCAGTCATCAACATTTATCATATGACAAATTACAAAGCCTAAACTGATTTGGAAAGATCCACCGACATGTACAGTAGATTGTGTCTTATCCTTGTATTTTCTTTTCTTTCAGGGGAGCCACAGAGAGACAATTCCCTATCTATCTCCTCACTGTAACATAGCTAGACAGCCACTGAACCAACAAAATGGACGTCGAGGACCTCCAGATCCAAAACTCAACATTTGATGGCAACACATCAGACATTCAGCCTGTCCCACACAACCTATGGGAGGTCATCACCATAGCGACCGTATCGGCCATCGTCAGCCTGATAACAGTCGTAGGCAATGTTCTGGTGATGCTGTCGTTCAAGGTCAACAGTCAACTAAAGACAGTCAACAACTACTACCTTCTCAGCTTAGCCTTCGCTGACCTCATAATAGGAGCCGTGTCCATGAACTTATACACCTCATACATCCTAATGGGCTATTGGTCCTTAGGGAACCTAGCCTGTGACCTCTGGTTAGCCCTGGATTACGTGGCCAGCAATGCCTCCGTTATGAACTTGTTAGTCATCAGTTTCGACAGATATTTCTCCATCACAAGGCCGCTGACCTATAGGGCCAAGAGGACACCAAAGAGAGCAGCTATTATGATTGGCTTAGCGTGGTTGGTCTCATTTGTCCTCTGGGTGCCGCCGATCCTGTGCTGGCAGTACTTTGCGGGCGAGAGGACAGTTTCGGCGGACCAGTGCCAGATCCAGTTCTTCTCTGAGCCGGTGATCACGTTCGGCACGGCCATCGCTGCGTTCTACATCCCCGTCTCCATCATGACCCTCCTCTACAGTAGGATCTACAAGGAGACAGAGAAACGCACCAAGGACCTGGCTGAGCTGCAGGGCCTCACCACATCTGATCACCCAGAGACTGCTAATGAACCCCAGAAAACGGTTCTGTTACGGTCCTGTTTCGGCTCAAGCAACGACAGGAGGGACAGGAGGAACCAGGCCTCGTGGTCCTCGTCCAACCAGAGCAACGTCACCAAGACCACAACTCGGTCGGATGAGCTGGCCTGGGCCCGAGCCGACCAGATCACCTCCTTCAACAGCTACACCTCGTCCGAGGAGACTCACCATTCCGTTTCCGCGGCAACCTCTCAGGGGTCATCCAAAGGTAAAGTTCAAAGTCAGACAGAGAACGGACAGACGGCCGCCGATTGCGGTGATAACGAAGAAGGCAAGTATTTCCCGACCGCCACCCCACCGCCGAAAAAACCCAGCAAGAAGGGAATCTCCTACAAGTTCAAATTGATCTCGAAGGATACCAGCAGCCCTCCTCAGAATGACAAAACCACCAACAACACAGACCCCAAAACAGCTCCTCCATGTCCCTCTGAGTCTGACCTTATAGGTCAGAACCACCACCAGAACTCCTCTCCATCCTCCTCCACCACCCCCACCCCCAAGCCCATGGACCCCTCCCTGAAGAGCCAGATCACCAAGAGGAAGAGGATGGTCCTCATCAAGGAGAAGAAGGCTGCCCAGACCCTCAGTGCCATCCTCCTGGCCTTCATCCTAACATGGACGCCGTACAACATCATGGTGCTCATCTCCACCTTCTGTTCTGACTGTATCCCTGTGTCCCTCTGGCACCTGGGCTACTGGCTGTGCTATGTCAACAGCACCATCAACCCCATGTGTTATGCATTGTGTAATAAGACATTTCAGAAGACCTTTAAGATGCTGTTGATGTGTCAGTGGAGGAAGAAGAGAGGGGAGGATAAGCTGTACTGGTGCGGACAGAACCCGGCCATCAACAGCAAGATGACATGATGTGGTGTGGAATATAGAATATGCATATTTGGGCATTCAGCAGCAGACCCTTTTATCCAAAATGACTTTTTGTACAGCAGATATGTTTAGCAAATGTGGCCCATATGGTATTAAAAACTAAATGTGCACCCAGTGGGGGCCCCAGAACCGAGTTCGGGAAACCCTGATGTAGAGTTGGTATAGAAAGTCCCCTTTCAAAAATGTTCACCTTTTGTTGCCTGACAGCCTGAAATGAAAACACATTAAATCAGACTTTTTCCGGCTTTATTTATACACAGTAACCCACAATATCAAAGTGAGAAAAATAATAATCTCATAAACTCTGAAAATTTATACAAATGTAAAGAGTAAAATACCCTATTTGGATAACTGAACACCCCTGAGTTAATACTTGGTGGAACCACCTTTTGCTTGAATTACGGCCATGAGTCTCTTTGAATACGTCTCTACTAACTTTGCACATCTAGACTGCAATATTTTCCCATTCTTCCTTGCAGAATTGTTCAAGCTCAGTCAAATTGCTTGGTGACCGCTCATGGACTGCACTCTTCAAGTCATTCCACAGATTCTCGATGGGATTTAGGGTTGGGGCTCTGACTAGGTCACTCAAGGACATTCACCTTCTTGTCCTTCAGCCACTGTACGGTTGCTTTGGCGGTGTGCTTTGGGTCATTGTCATGTTGAAACGTGAACCATCTTCCCTTTTTCAACTTCCTGTCAGAGGGCTGCAGGTTCTCCTCAAGAATCTGTCGGTATTTTGCACTGTCCATTTTCCCTTCTTTCCTGACAATTGCTCCAGTCCCTGCTGAAGGGAAACACCCCCACAACAGGATGCTGCCACCGCCGTGCTTTACTGTAGTCACGGTGTTCTTTGGGTGGAAAGATGTATTGGGTTTTTGCCAGACATATCGTTTTGCGTTCAGGCCAAAAAGTTCACTGTTGGTGTCATCTGACCACAGCACCTTTTGCCACTTGGCCTCGGAATCTACAATGTGCTTTTTGGCAGAGCTCAAACGAGACTTGATGTAGACTTTTTTGAGGAGTGTTTATTTTCTTGCCACCCTCCCATAGAGACCAGATTTGTGGAGCGCTTGTGATATTGTGGTCACATGCATACATTGACCAGTCTTTGCCATAAAGGCCTGAAGCTCCTTCAAAGTAGCCATTGGCTTCTTGGTAGCCTCTCTGATCGGTCTCCTCCTTGCCCGGTCATCCAGTTTGGAGGGACGGCCTGATCTATGCAGGGTCTGGGTGGTGCCATACGCCTTCCACTTCTTAATAATGGTCTTAACTGTGCTCCGAGGGATAAACAAAGCCTTTAAAATATTTTATATCCATCCCCTGACTTGTGCCTTTGCACAACTTTATCTCGTAGATCTTTTGAAAGTACCTTTCCGCCCATAGTGGATTCTTTGCTTTGAATTGCACTGCTAAGCAGTAGAGTCCTCTATGAACAACTGCTTTTATTCTGAACTAATCAAAGTCACTACAATTGATCACAGATGGAAGCCAATTAGCTTGATTTTTTTATCTGGAAGGTGGTTGGTTATCCCTCAGCAAGTTTGCTATTGCAATTCTAAGGGAGGGTGTTCACTTATCCAAATAGGGTATTTTACTGTTTTAATTGTAATACATTTTCAGAGATTTTTAGATATTGTTTTTCACTTGGATATTGTGGGTTACTGTGTGTAAATAAAGCCGTAAAAAGTCTGATTTAATGTGTTTTCATTTCAGGCTGTCACAAAAGTGAACATTTTGAAAGGGGGTGGAGACTTTCTATACCCACTGTACACAGTCATTCTAATGTAATGCACATATTGAATATATTACACATTTCAACATGTGTGATGTTTGGTGCACCGTATAAAGGAAAGCATTTTCCTGATTTCTTCTGGGTTTTTGTAAAGATTATACGTATAGTTGTATCTACTGTATATTGACTTGTGCGTTTCTGGTTGTTTTGTGAATGTTATATTTATTATTGAGAGTGCCATTTTAGACGTGTTATTTCAATCGAAGTGGATTGATCTTGCTATCAAGAGCTAATATTATACAATGTTTACAGGTTGTTATGCTGGTTTGCAGTTTCGGTGTTATGGAAATTAGAAGCCTTTAGGAGATTGGATGTACGAAAGACTATTGAGAGTAAATATTAGTTCATCATAGGAGAGCTGTAGCTCCGCCCACCGGTGATGTGGAGCACAGCATGCTGGGCGATCTCTAACTGAGGAGAAGGAAGTAACTAGAGAAAGTACACAAGCCGTGATAAGTTCCAACAATCTTCTGCGATTACCTTTAGTTAGCATTCTTTGTTTTAGCCAAGGCCAGTGTGCGTCCTTCAGAATTATTTTTTTTGGGGGGGTAGAGATAGATTGTAACTTCCATCAATGTAATTGTCTGCATCACTTCCATCGCCCATATGTTTTTTTTCTCGCAAATATATACAGTGGGGAGAACAAGTATTTGATACACTGCTGATTTTGCAGCTTTTCCTACTTACAAAGCATGTAGAGGTCTGTAATTTGTATCATAGGTACACTTCAACTGTGAGAGACGGAATCTAAAACAAAAATCCAGAAAATCACATTGTATGATTTGTAAGTAATTAATTTGCATTTTATTGCATGACATACAGTGAGGAAAAAAAGTATTTAGTCAGCCACCAATTGTGCAAGTTCTCCCACTTAAAAAGATGAGAGAGGCCTGTAATTTTCATCATAGGTACACGTCAACTATGACAGACAAAATTAGGAAAAAAAATCCAGAAAATCACATTGTAGGATTTTTTATGAATTTATTTGCAAATTATGGTGGAAAATAAGTATTTGGTCAATAACAAAAGTTTCTCAATACTTTGTTATATACCCTTTGTTGGCAATGACACAGGTCAAACGTTTTCTGTAAGTCTTCACAAGGTTTTCACACACTGTTGCTGGTATTTTGGCCCATTCCTCCATGCAGATCTCCTCTAGAGCAGTGATGTTTTGGGGCTGTCGCTGGGCAACACGGACTTTCAACTCCCCTCCAAAGATTTTCTATGGGGTTGAGATCTGGAGAATGGCTAGGCCACTCCAGGACCTTGAAATGCTTCTTACGAAGCCACTCCTTCGTTGCCTGGGCGGTGTGTTTGGGATCATTGTCATGCTGAAAGACCCAGCCACGTTTCATCTTCAATGCCCTTGCTGATGGAAGGAGGTTTTCACTCAAAATCTCACGATACATGGCCCCATTCATTCTTTCCTTTACACGGATCAGTCGTCCTGGTCCCTTTGCAGAAAAACAGCCCCAAAGCATGATGTTTCCACCCCCATGCTTCACAGTAGGTATGGTGTTCTTTAGATGCAACTCAGCATTCTTTGTCCTCCAAACACGACGAGTTGAGTTTTTACCAAAAAGTTCTATTTTGGTTTCATCTGACCATATGACATTCTCCCAATCCTCTTCTGGATCATCTAAATGCACTCTAGCAAACTTCAGACGGGCCTGGACATGTACTGGCTTAAGCAGGGGGACACGTCTGGCACTGCAGGATTTGAGTCCCTGGCGGCGTAGTGTGTTACTGATGGTAGGCTTTGTTACTTTGGTCCCAGCTCTCTGCAGGTCATTCACTAGGTCCCCCCGTGTGGTTCTGGGATTTTTGCTCACCGTTCTTGTGATCATTTTGACCCCACGGGGTGAGATCTTGCGTGGAGCCCCAGATCGAGGGAGATTATCAGTGGTCTTGTATGTCTTCCATTTCCTAATAATTGCTCCCACAGTTGATTTCTTCAAACCAAGCTGCTTACCTATTGCAGATTCAGTCTTCCCAGCCTGGTGCAGGTCTACAGTTTTGTTTCTAGTGTCCTTTGACAGCTCTTTGGTCTTGGCCATAGTGGAGTTTGGAGTGTGACTGTTTGAGGTTGTGGACAGGTGTATTTTATACTGATAACAAGTTCAAACAGGTGCCAATTAATACAGGTAACGAGTGGAGGACAGAGGAGCCTCTTAAAGAAGAAGTTACAGGTCTGTGAGAGCCAGAAATCTTGCTTGTTTGTAGGTGACCAAATACTTATTTTCCACCATAATTTGCAAATAAATTCATTAAAAATCCTACAATGTGATTTTCTGGATTTTTTTTCCTCAATTTGTCTGTCATAGTTGACGTGTACCTATGATGAAAATTACAGGCCTCTCTTATCTTTTTAAGTGGGAGAACTTGCACAATTGGTGGCTGACTAAATACTTTTTTCCCCCACTGTAAGTATTTGATACATCAGAAAAGCAGAACTTCATATTTGGTACAGAAACCTTTGTTTGCAATTACAGAGATCATATGTTTCCTGTAGGTCTTGACCAGGTTTGCACACACTGCAGCATGGATTTTGGCCCACTCCTCCATACAGACCTTCTCCAGATCCTTCAGGTTTCGGGGCTGTCGCTGGGCAATACGGACTTTCAGCTCTCTCCAAAGATTTTCTATTGGGTTCAGGTCTGGAGACTGGCTAGGCCACTCCAGGACCTTGAGATGCTTCTTACGGAGCCACTCCTTAGTTGCCCTGGCTGTGTGTTTCGGGTCGTTGTCATGCTGGAAGACCCAGCCACGACCCATCTTCAATGCTCTTACTGAGGGAAGGAGGTTGTTGGCCAAGATCTCGCGATACTTGGCCCCATCCATCCTCCTCTCAATACGGTGCAGTCGTCCTGTCCCCTTTGCAGAAAAGCATCCCCAAAGAATTATGTTTCCCACCTCCATGCTTCACGGTTGGGATGGTGTTCTTGGGGTTGTACTCATCCTTCTTCTTCCTCCAAACACGGCGAGTGGAGTTTAGACCAAAAAGCTCTATTTTTGTCTCATCAGACCACATGACCTTCTCCCATTCCTCCTCTGGATCATCCAGATGGTCATTGGCAAACTTCAGACGGGCCTGGACATGCGCTGGCTTGAGCAGGGGGACCTTTGCGTGCGCTGCAGGATTTTAATCCATGACGGCGTAGTGTGTTACTAATGGTTTTCTTTGAGACTGTGGTCCCAGCTCTCTTCAGGTCATTGACCAGGTCCTGCCGTGTAGTTCTGGGCTGATCCCTCACCTTCCTCATGATCATTGATGCCCCACGAGGTGAGATCTTGCATGGAGCCCCAGACTGAGGGTGATTGACCGTCATCTTGAACTTCTTCCATTTTCTAATAATTGCGCCAACAGTTGTTGCCTTCTCACCAAGCTGCTTGCCTATTGTCCTGTAGCCCATCTCAGCCTTGTGCAGGTCTACAATTTTATCCCTGATGTCCTTACACAGCTCTCTAGTCTTGGCCATTGTGGAGAGGTTGGAGTCTGTTTGATTGAGTGTGTGGACAGGTGTCTTTTATACAGGTAACGAGTTCAAACAGGTGCAGTTAATACAGGTAATGAGTGGAGAACAGGAGGGCTTCTTAAAGAAAAACGAATAGGTCTGTGAGAGCCGGAATTCTTACTGGTTGGTAGGTGATCAAATACTTATGTCATGCAATAAAACTCAAATTAATTACTTAAAAATCATACAATGTGATTTTCTGGATTTTTTTTGATTCCGTCTCTCACAGTTGAAGTATACCTATGATTAAAATTACAGACCTCTAAATGCTTTGTAAGTAGGAAAACCTGCAAAATCGGCAGTGTATCAAATACTTGTTCTCCCCACTGTGTATATATATATATTTTTTTCCCTTTATTCCTTTCCAACCCCACCACCCCTTCCCTAATTGGCGTAAACTAGTGAACAACAATGCTTAGGCCTCTACTTCCAGCTTATACATACTATATACATTTTATGGACACAGTCAATTTCACAATAATTCTATTTTGTTTGGTTTTACTCCTGAACTTCCTCTACCCTCAACCTCTCCGTTCATTTTTATGATGTCCATCCAGTTTGCTTCTATATGCCATATCTTTCTAACTGTGCTCTTTCACAAAATCTCTCAACCTATAACCTATATACTTATTATGGACACAGTATGCTTTACATTAGTTATCTTGTTGTGATTAGTTGTTGTTAGTTGTTATTAGTCCCATCCTTCAGCTCCATTCAACACCTCCCATCTATCTCTTAACACCATCCATATTGGATTTTAATTTGCCATATATTTTTCAACTGTACTGTGATGTTTCACAAAAGTTCTGAACCCTTCTATTCTCATTGTCTCTACAGATTGTAAATTGAAAATAAACATTTTTGCTAAAATTATTATTATATTATTGATCGATTGTCTATGACTTTTCAGATCACCCAGTAGTGCTATCTGCAGGGTTAGCTCCAGGTAAATATTGCAATCCTTCAGCCATTCCTGGACCTGTGACCAAAAACAAGCTACAAATGGACAGTACCAAAACAAATGATCTAATGATTCTGTCTCTTCGTAGCAAAATCTGCAGAGCTGGGAAGATTGTATCCCCCATATAAATAACATTCTATTGGTAGCAAGAATTTTGTATAATAATTTAAATTGAAAAATTCTATGTTTTGAGTTCCAGCCATCTCCTGTGATTACCTTTAGTTAGAATGATTTGTTTTAGCCAAGGCCAGTGTGCGTCCTTCAGAAATAACCACACACAAACTCTTGGTTAACACAATTGTCAGGCCATACACTGTGCTGCGCTGCGCTGTGCCATTACTGCTCTGTGAATCAACATCATTAAACAACCTCAACTGGAATCATACCGGTCTGTCATCTGTGCCCTTACAAGCACCTGGGAGAGAACACTTAGTGCTAAGTAAAACCTAATCCTACCGAATATACAGTCCACCAAGTCCTCAACTACATTGTTCATGACACCAACTCATTGGAACATACACATTTCAGCACTATCATAACAGGCACCTCACTCATTACCTCTGTATTTGGCACAGCCACAGGTGAAACAGCTTACATTCATGTAAACACATTCCAACAAAAAATATCATCCTCCTACAAATGTTAGAGCTGCTACAAATATCACATTTCACAGAGTCATTGCTGTTACTGTACTGTACGGATAGCAATGGAAATGTGCTAGCTCAAAACACAGTCGTTACTAGTGCTCATAAATCCACCAATGAGGATGAGTTACACAGTATACTATTGCACTACCACGTCCCTCATAATGTAAAATGATTCCTATATAAGCTATGTGCCTTTGTTTCGTCCGGAGGTCTTGTGATAAAGACTTGTATTGTGAATGGATCAGTGTTGACTTTGCTACTGTATTGTGAATGGATCAGTGTTGACCTTGCTACTGTATTGTGAATGGATCAGTGTTGACCTTGCTACTGTATTGTGAATGGATCAGTGTTGACCTTGCTACTGTATTGTGAATGGATCAGTGTTGACATTTCTACTGTATTGTGAATGGATCTGTGTTGACATTTCTACTGTATTGTGAATGGAACAGTGTTGACATTTCTACTGTATTGTGAATGGATCAGCGTTGACCTTGCTACTGTATTGTGAATGGATCAGTGTTGACATTGCTACTGTATTGTGAATGGATCAGTGTTGACCTTGCTACTGTATTGTGAATGGATCAGTGTTGACCATGCTAGTATATTGTGAATGGATCAGTGTTGACCTTGCTAGAATATTGTGAATGGATCAGTGTTGACCTTGCTAGTATATTGTGAATGGATCAGTGTTGACATTTCTATTGTATTGTGAATGGATCAGTGTTAACCTTGCTACTGTATTGTGAATGGATCAGTGTTGACCTTGCTAGTATATTGTGAATGGATCAGTGTTGACATTGCTACTGTATTGTGAATGGATCAGTGTTGACCTTGCTACTGTATTGTGAATAGATCAGCGTTGACCTTGCTACTGTATTGTGAATGGATCAGTGTTGACCTTGCTAGAATATTGTGAATGGATCAGTGTTGACCTTACTAGTATATTGTGAATGGGTCAGTGTTGACCTTGATAGTATATTGTGAATGGATCAGTGTTGACCTTACTAGAATATTGTGAATGGATCAGTGTTGACCTTACTAGTATATTGTGAATGGATCAGTGTTGACCTTACTAGTATATTGTGAATGGATCAGTGTTGACCTTGCTAGTATATTGTGAATGGATCAGTGTTGACCTTGCTACTGTATTGTGAATGGATCAGTGTTGACCTTGCTAGAATATTGTGAATGGATCAGTGTTGACCTTACTAGTATATTGTGAATGGATCAGTGTTGACCTTGCTAGTATATTGTGAATGGATCAGTGTTGACATTGCTACTGTATTGTGAATGGATCGGTGTTGACCATGCTACTGTATTGTGAATGGATCAGTGTTGACCTTCCTACTGCATTGTGAATGGATCAGTGTTGACCTTGCTAGAATATTGTGAATGGGTCAGTGTTGACCTTGATAGTATATTGTGAATGGATCAGTGTTGACCTTGCTAGTATATTGTGAATGGATCAGTGTTGACCTTTCTAGTATATTGTGAATGGATCAGTGTTGACCGTGATAGTGTATTGTGAATGGATCAGTGTTGACAGTTGTAGTGGATTGTGAATGGATCTGTGTTGACCTTGCTAGTATATTGTGAATGATCAGTGTTGACCGTGGTAGTGTATTGTGAATGGATCAGTGTTGACCTTGCTAGTGTATTGTGAATGGATCAATGTTGACCTTGCTAGTATATTGTGAATTTGGTCAGTGTTGACCGTGGTAGTGTATTGTGAATGGATCAGTGTTGACCTTGCTAGTGTATTATGAATGGATCAATGTTGACCTTGCTAGTATATTGTGAATTTGGTCAGTGTTGACTATGCTAGTGTATTGTGAATGGATCAGTGTTGACCGTGGTAGTGTATTGTGTGATAGTATGCTGCTTGTGTACCTTTGATCTGATCAGTGAAATAATACAAATTGAAAAATATCATTAGAGATCCTCTGAATGTTCTTTTAACACAAGCTTTATTTACAATGCTTGGGGGAATGTTGAAGGTATGACAGATCTTCCACGAAAGACCCTACATTCTGCAGACTGCTTTCATTATGCATTATTATTCATGTCTAACTATAAATTGAACATGAATGATTCAAACCATGTCTATGTACAAAGATGTGTTCAGAGGACAAAGGGACACCAGACCACCATGACACCCACCTAGGGGACAGTGATCGGAGGTGACTCATACGGCTCATGGGTCCCTGGGATACAGAAGCTAACCCATCACGACTGTTCTGTTTCTGGATCACATCAACATTATCTCTCCTGTGAATGACATTATTAATTTCAAACACCCTACGTGCCAGGAGTGTTACAGAGAACAAAGGAACACCCACCTAGAGGACAGCAATCTGACTGAGGCGAGCCTATCTGACTGAGTGACTCATGGTGAGGCGAGCCTATCTGACTGAGTGACTCATGGTGAGGTGAGCCTATCTGACTGAGTGACTCATGGTGAGGTGAGCCTATCTGACTGAGTGACTCATGGTGAGGTGAGCCTATCTGACTGAGTGACTCATGGTGAGGTGAGCCGATCAGGGAATAGGGGGTCATTTCAGATGTTACCAACGTTGATGTGTTGGAGAACAGAGCAGGTGGCTGCCCCTTCGCTAAAGCAGTGCACTACATAGGGAATAGGGTGCCCTTTTGGACACACAGGTTCTCTCCCACGTTAGATTGGTCTATCAATAGTCATTCATCATAACAGGTGTCCTTACAGCAAGCCTGAGTGTCATTCATAATCGACAAGGGGTTTTCATTGAGGCCATTTATCACAGAGAAAACATTTAAATATATATTTCAACACCTTGCTTCTGCTTGCTATTCATTTAAAAAACAGCCGTCCAAGCAGTTCTGGGAGATGCAGCTAGTGAATTACTCAACTCCACTCATTCATACTATACAAACTGTGCAGGTGATACCCCCAGGGATGGAAAATACAACACACACCAAGGTATGATAACTACACATTTAACTCAGAAATCTAGCCATTAATAGGTGATCTGGGGTAAGTAATATGATTCAAACTTCCTCTAGCCCATTGGGACATAACTTACATTGTGCCTAGTTAAACCACTGTGGCCCTCTGTAGCTCAGCTGGTAGAGCACGGCGCTTGTAACGCCAAGGTAGTGGGTTCGATCCCCGGGACCACCCATACACAAAAATGTATGCACGCATGACTGTAAGTCGCTTTGGATAAAAGCGTCTTCTAAATGGCATATTATTATTTATTATTACTTTGTTGGTTAAGCACTGACCGGACTGATTAATTTTTCATCAATGCTTATTAAAATCAGTGACGTTCCACATCCCCATAATAACCTTCAGACATTCCAATGAGAGTTTTAGAACATGACTGAGTCAAAGAGAGGGAACACACGATAGCGAATGTCGGCCGTGCGCAGTAGATAAACTGCTGCGTGTAGGTGAACGGTGGTGATTCAACACGTAGTCGACAGGAAATGAAAAGAAAATGGAGGGTGGATGTTCTATGGTCAGAGGCGATAGGACAGCAAACCCGCTGAGCACTGCCAACGTTCTTTATGGTGTTTCCTCTGCAAGGAACACACTATCCACAGGACAACTGAGAAGGAGACAGCTTCACCATCTATATTTTATTTTACCTTGGTATTTAAATAAGTCTGTTTAATAATTCAAATGCAATACATTTTAAAGTCCATTCACAGTCATATTACCTTTGGCCCTAACTCAGAAAAAGAAGAGCATCTCTGAAAATTGATATAAGCTCTCATTCAAGTAGTTGAAGAATTAGAATTGACATACGACTGATGCCGCAGAACAGTAGTACACACCAGAGGGTTGTTAGACACAGTTAGTATCCCATCTATCCAATGAGACGAGGGTTAAACGATGAGGAGTACATGAAGGGACCAAGCAGGCATAACAAAGTCACTCATAGGTACAATGCAAAACATCAAAGAGTAAAATCTTTCTTTCTTTCATATCGAGTTGAAGTTAGCAGTGCAAAAAAATACAAATACAAATAAACATCCATCTCAAGCCTTCTGATATCCTCAGTCATTTCACGTACAGATAACCAGACTTGTATTTCAAACAAGGAAAAAAAACCTGCTCAAAAAACAATTGTACAGACGAATGAAAAAGCTATTAAAAAAAAAATCGTATTATTATCATTTCCATGGCATAACCAGTTAAGAGTGGTTCCTCAGGCCCGGGGTGGTGACCCAGGGTGGTGACCCAGGGAGCATGTAACATTCTGGTACTACCTCCTCTTCACTGCCGGGCGGCCACTAGCCTTGCTGCCAGCTACAGCCTTGCTGCTGGAGCCCTTGGAGCCGGAGAACAGCTTGGTCATGAACTCAGACACGTCAGGTAGCTCAGGGTTGGGGTTCAGCATGTTCATTGACTGCTCCATTTCCTGGGAAGGGAGAGAGGAACCAATGAATAGACATGATTAGTATCACACAGGTAAGACGTGTGCTTCACATTGGTGGTGGATGAGGTAAGTTCCCCCTTACGGACAACTGCTTGGCGATATATGGAGACGTAAGCAATACACTATTGTAAGGGGGAGAGAGCCTAGGCAATGTAACAAAGAACGTATGTGACACGTCCATCAGCTGAAATTCCACAGATCATTCGTTTGATTACTTGTGACATCAGAGGCTACTATTTACCTTTCTCATCTCAGGGTCGTTGGTGTTGACAACCTTAGGTAGCAAGACGATAATCAGCAGAGGAAGGACCATCATCATGACCTGGGGAAACAGAGATGTATTAAACAGCAGAGGAAGGACCGTCATCATGACCCGGGGAAACAGAGATGTATTAAACAGCAGAGGAAGGACCGTCATCATGACCCGGGGAAACAGAGACATGTATTAAACAGCAGAGGAAGGACCATCATCATGACCCGGGGAAACAGAGACATGTATTAAACAGCAGAGGAAGGACCATCATCATGACCCGGGGAAACAGAGACATGTATTAAACAGCAGAGGAAGGACCATCATCATGACCCGGGGAAACAGAGACATGTATTAAACAGCAGAGGAAGGACCATCATCATGACCCGGGGAAACAGAGATGTATTAAACAGCAGAGGAAGGACCGTCATCATGACCCGGGGAAACAGAGACATGTATTAAACAGCAGAGGAAGGACCGTCATCATGACCCGGGGAAACAGAGATGTATTAAACAGCAGAGGAAGGACCGTCATCATGACCCGGGAAACAGAGACATGTATTAAACAGCAGAGGAAGGACCATCATCATGACCCGGGGAAACAGAGACATGTATTAAACAGCAGAGGAAGGACCATCATCATGACCCGGGGAAACAGAGACATGTATTAAAACAGCAGAGGAAGGACCATCATCATGACCCGGGGAAACAGAGACATGTATTAAACAGCAGAGGAAGGACCATCATCATGACCCGGGGAAACAGAGACATGTATTAAACAGCAGAGGAAGGACCATCATCATGACCCGGGGAAACAGAGACATGTATTAAACAGCAGAGGAAGGACCATCATCATGACCCGGGGAAACAGAGATGTATTAAACAGCAGAGGGCACCAGCTTCTATTGTTTCCATCTTATACTTTCTAGATCTCTGTTCTAGGCCTCAGTGCGTCTATTTCTCACTAGTACATAACATCATGATAATGACATGCAAAAAGGCACTATTCAAATGTCAACTGTTAGGGAGGCATGTGTGCTGAAGGAGCGGTGTGGCATCTTTGGGTGCTTGCATGCGACAGTAAAGCAATTGCCAGACAGTAATACTACAACTATTAGCACAGTAGGACTCAACCAATCACAAAAGGTAGACCTTCACTTTACTCAGCATCTAACGACACAGCATGACCCTCCTAAAGCACAAGCTCCAAAGAGCACAGTTAACGCTGTTCTGTGCATCATTCGCATCTGATCATACCATGGGATTCATGAGGAAGTCGGTCCACCCCCAGGTCTCTCTCTTCATGAAGTAGGTGTGTGGCCCAGATGACCTCAACTGGAGTGGGTAAGGCTGGCGGATCACCTCGGACGTCTTGATGAAGTTCACCAGGCGGGCCCTGTGTAGTCAACCACTGCTTAGACATTGAGTCGTCTCCTTCCCTGCCATGTACACTAGCTATAAGCCTGGCAGAGGATAGACATCAAAGGCCCTTCTCCCGGACACAGAATAAGACTAGTCTCAGACTTAAGAGGCACTTTCAAATGGGAAATCGGCCCCAAGTATGAGGACAAAACACGTAGTTTTGTTTGCCTCCCTCAACGACCCTCACACCCTGCACAGAACTACCAACTAGAGCTGACCCCAATTAGTCGACTGGCCGATTGTTTGGTCGGTAGGCTGTTGGTCAACCAATAATTTTTTGGGTCAAGCAGTAACATATATATACATATATACTGCTCAAAAAAATAAAGGGAACACTTAAACAACACATCCTAGATCTGAATGAATGAAATAATCTTATTAAATACTTTTTTCTTTACATAGTTGAATGTGCTGACAACAAAATCACAAAAATTATCAATGGAAATCAAATTTATCAACCCATGGAGGTCTGGATTTGGAGTCACCCTCAAAATTAAAGTGGAAAACCACACTACAGGCTGATCCAACTTTGATGTAATGTCCTTAAAACAAGTCAAAATGAGGCTCAGTAGTGTGTGTGGCCTCCATGTGCCTGTATGACCTCCCTACAACGCCTGGGCATGCTCCTGATGAGGTGGCGGATGGTCTCCTGAGGGATCTCCTCCCAGACCTGGACTAAAGCATCCGCCAACTCCTGGACAGTCTGTGGTGCAACGTGGCGTTGGTGGATGGAGCGAGACATGATGTCCCAGATGTGCTCAATTGGATTCAGGTCTGGGGAACGGGCGGGCCAGTCCATAGCATCAATGCCTTCCTCTTGCAGGAACTGCTGACACACTCCAGCCACATGAGGTCTAGCATTGTCTTGCATTAGGAGGAACCCAGGGCCAACCGCACCAGCATATGGTCTCACAAGGGGTCTGAGGATCTCATCTCGGTATCTAATGGCAGTCAAGCTACCTCTGGCGAGCACATGGAGGGCTATGCGGCCCCCCAAAGAAATGCCACCCCACACCATGACTGACCCACCGCCAAACCGGTCATGCTGGAGGATGTTGCAGGCAGCAGAACGTTCTCCACGGCGTCTCCAGACTCTTGGTGTTCTCTGGCAAATGCCAAACGTCCTGCACGGTGTTGGGCTGTAAGCACAACCCCCACCTGTGGACGTCGGGCCCTCATACCACCCTGTTTCTGACCGTTTGAGCAGACACATGCACATTTGTGGCCTGCTGGAGGTCATTTTGCAGGGCTCTGGCAGGAGGTAGCGGTCCTGCTGGAGGAGGTAGCGGTCTTGCTGCTGGGTTGTTGCCCTCCTACGGCCTCCTCCACGTCTCCTGATGTACTGGCCTGTCTCCTGGTAGCGCCTCCATGCTCTGGACACTACGCTGACAGACACAGCAAACCTTCTTGCCACAGCTCGCATTGATGTGCCATCCTGGATGAGCTGCACTACCTGAGCCACTTGTGTGGGTTGTAGACTCCGTCTCATGCTACCACTAGAGTGAAAGCACCAAAAGCATTCAAAAGTGACCAAAACATCAGCCAGGAAGCATAGGAACTGAGAAGTGGTCTGTGGTCACCACCTGCAGAACCACTTCTTTATTGGGGGTGTCTTGCTAATTGCCTATAATTTCCACCTGTTGTCTATTCCATTTGCACAACAGCATGTGAAATGTATTGTCAATCAGTGTTGCTTCCTAAGTGGACAGTTTGATTTCACAGAAGTGTGATTGACTTGGAGTTACATTGTGTTGTTTAAGTGTTCCCTTAATTTTTTTTTGCAGTGTATATACACACATATATATATATATACACACAGTGAAGGAAAAAAGTATTTGATCCCCTGCTGATTTTGTACGTTTTCCCACTGACAAAGACATGATCAGTCTATAATTTTAGACGTAGGCTAGCTGGCCTGCGCAATTGTAGGCATATAAATGTGCCCATTTGGGGATCTGATAGTATTTCTGATTGGCTTAACGCACCACTACTAATGACCTGCGGAGCTTCTCAAAGTCTGTTTTTACATCCATTGAGAATTACAATAGCTACTCAATGTATTTGAAAAATCTTGGATTTGGCATGGGTGCTCAGATCCTCACAAATGTCTACAGCTGCACCATCGAGAGAATCTTGACTGGTTGCATCACCGCCTGTGGTAAGGCAACTGCTCGGCCTTTGACCGCAAGGCACTACAGAGGGTAGTGCTTACGACCCAGTACATCACCAAGCTTCCTGCCATCCAGGACCTCTATACCAGGTGGTGTCAGAGGAAGGCCCTAAAAATTGCCAAAGACTCCAGCCAACCTAGTCATAGACTGTTCTCTCTGCTACCGCACGGCAAGCGGTACCGGAGCACCAAGTCTAGGTCCAAAAGGCTTCTTAACAGCTTCTAACCCCAAGCCATAAGACTCCTGAACAGCTAATCAAATGGCTACACTGACTATTTGCATTGACCCTCCCCCCCAATTTTACACTGCTGCTACTCTCAGTTTATCATCTATGCATAGTCACTTTACCTACATGTACATAATACCTTGACTAACCGGTGCCCCCGCACATTGACTCTGTACCGGTACCCCCTGTATATAGCCTTGTTAGTGGTCCTGACTCAGCACCCAAGTAGTTTCTCCCCCAAAAATGTATGCTTTTCTTATAAGCGCTGCTAAATGCATATTTGTCTGTTATTTTATTGTTGCTCTTTAATTATTCGTTATTTTTCTATTTCCTTCTGTTTTCTTTATTATTTTTACTTCAGTTTATTTTTGTAAATACTTTAACTTATTTTTCATAAAACTGCATTGTTGGTTAATGGCTTGTAAGTAAGCATTTCACTCTAAGGTCTACACATGCCACAATCAACAGCCTGATCAATTTCATGCAAAGGAGATGTGTCGCGCTGCATAAGGCAAATGGTGGTCACACCAGCTACTGACTGGTTTTCTGATCCATGCCCCTACCTTAAAAAAAAAAAAGTATCTGTGACCAACAGATGCATCTGTATTCGCAGTCATGTAAAATCAATAGCTTTGGGCCTAATTCATTTATTTCAATTGACTGATTTCCTTATATGAACTGTAACTCAGTAAAATCTTTGAAAATGTTGCATGTTACGTTTACATTTTTGTTCAGTATATCATAAGCAAATCTTGTCTGCTAAATGAACTAGCGTAGCCCACAGCCATACTGTATGGCAGGGTTCTTCAATTACGGTCCTGGAGGGCCGAAACACCTGTTTTTCATCCTCTCCTTCTAATCAGGGGCTAATTCAGACCTGGGACACCAGGTGAGTGCAATTAACTACCAGGTAGAAATAAAAAACAGAAGTGTTTCGGCCCTCCAGGACCGGAATTGAAGAACCCTGCTGTATGGCATAGCCAGATCAGGGCCTAACATAAGGACGAATCAGCATATGCAATTCTGTTCTTCTGAAATAGGCTACATTTTCTTAATATCATGTTTCTTTAGACCTGCCTAAAATAATGGATTTATTGAGATGGTGTAGGCTATTTTAAATGGATTTATTAGACCTTTTTAAAATGTAGATATTCCAAAAGGTCTATATCAGTTGCTTGTAGGCGATGTTAAACTTGTTTATGTTAATTAACGGTAAATTACCAGAGACCAGCAGTTATTTGCATGACAGTTACCGGCTGACAAAATTTCAAGACCGCCACAGCCCTAACTGTACCTCATTTTCCCCTTAGACGTGATGTCCACACGGACTGCTTCAAATTTGTATCCAGGTGAGATCACTTCCACAACGTAGGATCCAGAGGGAACATCATTAACAACGAAACTTCCATCAGTTCTGCAGAGAGAGTAAGTCAGGGGTTTCAAAGGCATCAATAACCATCATCATACTGTAGCCATGCTCAGTTTGATCTAGCATTATAATGTAGCTAAATCGATTCATAACAGGTGTTGGGGCCCCTTGGCCAGAGTGGGAGCTGTATCAAAGTGGGGGAGGAGATTAGAACAAATGGTGTAGGGCCACTGTCAATGGCCAAGGTGCATAAAGTCAAGATGGAGGAATTCAATGGAGTACACTGTTTAATACGGCGAACTTAGCAAATGAGGCATTTGAAAGATGGAGGCAGCCATCTTTATGAATGTCCGCTATTCTTAATAATTAGTAAACCAGCTAGTTACGTTAGCTAACATGATAATGCTGGACACTAAGCAGTCTCAATTAGCTCTCCATCTCAATCACCTGTAGCTCAGCTGGTAGAGCACGGCGCTTGTAACGCCAGGGTAGTGGGTTCGATCCCCGGGACCACCCATACACAAAAATGTATGCACGCATGACTGTAAGTCGCTTTGGATAAAAGCGTTTGCTAAATGGCTTATTATTATAACACCGATAACGTTAGCTAGCTGTCAACTAAAAACTAGGCTAGCAGCAAACGAGGATAGCCTTTAGTGTGAGCACAGGGCCCCGGTTAGCGTTAGCACAACAATCCATGTTTTTCGTCGTCCAAGCCTACAGTATTACCTCAAGAAGCCTATATACTCTTCTCCCTCTACCGTGACTCGGGCTGACGAAATCCAGTCTTGAGTTTTCACCCCAGGAACGATTGCCCGACCCTCGATTTTGAAACGATCTCCGTTTGGTTGAACAGATCCACCCGTCGCGATAGGCCCCGAATCCATATCACTGAAACAGCACGCTAAAATAAACATAGCCTGTAGAAAAAGGCATACTTCTGATAGTCTAACCTGCAGCAACATGTTTGCTTGCAGTATTTCAACAACGGTACGTGTTCTATTGGTAAATAACTATAATAGATTCGCTGAAATCATGTAGCCGATGAGCAGGTGAATGTTTTGCATCCGCTGTCTGTTGCCTCTGCAGTTGGGAAATGCTGACGTCACCTACATTTTCGAAAAACTTTATTGACACTCACGGAAATACGCACTTTCCCTGTGTAAACATACTCAGGGGTGTAAACTGAGATCTGTCGATAGTAAAAACATTTCATTGGTGGAACGAAAGTAAACAAATGATAATGGACATTTAAGAGCTAGTTTGTTTTTCCTCAATTTCAAAGCCATTGTCCCATTATCCTGTAATGACAAACGTTACTGCCTGAACTAAATTAGAAGCCTCAGAGCATTTTCTTCCAAGTACAAACTTTTTGGGCATGGAAGTGACACTAACAGTATAGCAAGATTCAGATGGACATCTTTCCCCATTTAGGTCTTTGCTCAAACAGAAGCTAAATGTTTTCATAAAACTAGTGCAGTGAGTCTTTCTTTTCCTAACAATAGCTGTTCTCAGAAAAATAGCATTTGCTGTCAAATATTGTCTTATATCACCATGGGCATAACAGAAGAATATAACGTTTATGTGGCCACTATGTTTTGAGAAATAATTCATTTGACAGATTTTTGCTAATTTATTTTAAAGATTAAAAGAATCACTGTATTTACACTTTTACAGTCAAACGTCACTCATGAACAGGAAAAAAAAACGAAAACAAGAAAAGCTCTCATAACTTAAGACTGCAGCAGTTAGTTTCAAGTTCTTAATTCAGGACATGAGGGAAGAAATAAGAACTGAAACCAGGAAGGGGCGTTCATTACGTTACATCCATAATCCGTGTAGGTTTGCACACCATGGTGAAGAGTGCTGTGGTGGTGCGAAAGAGCTTGGCACTTCACAGAGCAGCCCAGAGCCAGTCTTAGTGTGTCCTATTCCGGTCAAAAGTAGTGCACTATAGAGGAAATAGGGTACGTTTTCGACCCAGTCTCAGTCTCATGGAGGTCGATTGAAGTATTGCCCCTTCGCAAGACATCGATCCACTTCAATGTGAAGCAGGAATTCCAGTTTTTTCGGGAAGAAAAGTTCCTTCCTCCATTGTAAGTGTCTCTCTAGTTGTGATTGAGCGTGGGGAGTTGCTCAGTCTGAATCACTGATTTCATCAATCCACATAGAATAGAACAGGGTTCCTGTCTGTGTGTGGAACATGGTCTTGTCTTTAGTCTCCAGGTAATGTTGAAACAGCTCTATCCGGCAGTAGTGGTCGCTTCCTCAGTGCTACATTGATTGATTGGTCAATGCAGTTGTGATAAGTAAGACTCAATGGCCTGGTGAGAGAGAAGTGAGAGAAGAGAGAGAAGTCAAGCTAGACTCCATTGCCTGAAATGAACAAAGTTAAAAGGAGGTGAGAAGTTTGACTTTGCAGGTGAAATGTTGATCTATTCTTGGCAGAAAGGCTTCAACAATATCTCTCTGTTAGCCTCATGGATCAATAGCATTAAGGGTAGCAATGACACCTTACCTTTGCCATCTCTCCTGTAGTTCCTGGAACTAAACTTAACTGGGGTCCCTCCTCCCAGAACTCCTTCAGCTGCTGCTTCATGACTTGGAGGTTCCTGCAAAACAGACATACAGTGGGTATTATAAGTATTCACCCCCCTATTTGTCATTGATCTACACAAAATACAGCTTTTTTTTTTTTAAACTAAAATAGTCGTTGCATAAGTATTCACCCCCTTTGTTTAGGTAAGCATAAAATACTTCAGGAGTAAAATGTGGCTTAACAAGTAACATAATAAGTTACATGGACTCTGAAGTAATAGGGATTGACATTTTTTAAAATGACTACCCCTTCCTCTGTTCCCCATACACACATACATACCTGGTCAAAAGATTTAGTACACACCTCCATTTTTCCATTTTTTATTGAAATTCACAGTTTAATGTCTTAATGTACTCTGAAATTAAAGCATAGAACAAATAAACAATTGGAGACAAAAAAGCAATCATGGAATCGTTTTGTTTAACAAAATGTAATTTTTACTCATCAAAGTAGCCACCTTTTGCAGACACAACAGCCTCGTGGCATTCGGAAAGTTCTTCCCAACACTGTTGCAGAAGTTCCCACAAATGTGTTGCACTTGTAGGTTGCTTTGCTTTCACCCTTCTGCCCAGTTCATCCCAAACCAGCTCAACGGGGTTTAAGTCTGGAGACTGTGCTGGCCATTCCATGTTTTAAAGCCTACTATCTTGTTATTTTCTTCTAAGGTAGTTCTGACAGCCTGGAGGTGTGTTCTGGGTCATTATCTTGCTGTAGGATGAACCACTGACCAACTAGGCGTTCACCAGAGGTTATTGCATGGCGCTGCACAATGCTGTGGTAGCCGTTTTGGTTCAGGGTGCCACTCACTCTGTGCAAGTCGCCGACTCTGGATCCAGCAAAAGAGCCCCAGACCATCACGCTTGGTGTCACACACTGAGGAACAATCCTTTCGCCTACTCGGCGGGGTACAAAAACCCTGCGCGATTACATTTTTACATTTTAGTCATTTAGCAGACGCTCTTATCCAGAGCGACTTACAGTTAGTGCATACATTTTTTTTCTTTTTTTTCTCATACTGGCCCCCCGTGGGAATCGAACCTACAACCCTGGCGTTGCAAACGCCATGCTCTACCAACTGAGCTACATCCCTGCTGGCCATTCCCTCCCCTACCCTGGACGACGCTGGGCCAATTGTGCGCCGCCCCATGGGTCTCCCGGTCACGGCCAGCTACGACAGAGCCTGGATTCGAACCAGGATCTCTAGTGACACAGCTCGCACTGCAATGCAGTGCCTTAGACCACTGCGCCACTCGGGAGATGAACCAAAGATTGATGAACCAAAGATTTCAAATTTGGATTAAATCGGTCCATAAGACCTTCCTCCAGTCTTCAGTAGTCCACTGGCGGTGCTTTATGACCCAGGCAAGCCTCTTTTTCTTATTTATCCATCTTAGCAATGGCTTTCTTACTGCCACTCCACCTGTCAAACCTGCAGCTCCAAGTCTTCTCTTCACAGTTGAGACTGAGACTTGCTTACTTCGAACAGTGTTAAGCTGTGCTTGAAGCCGTTGTCCTGTGAGCCGCCTACCACGCAAGCTGTTGACTCTCAGAAACTTGTCCTGAGTTGCCACGTTACAGTTTTGACTAAAATCTGCTTGGAAATCTATAGCAAGACTTGGTAATTGCTGTCTAGCCATGATCTCAAACACCATGACAGAGCTTGAAGAACTTTGACAAGAATGGGCAAATATTGCACAATCCAGGTGTACAAAGCTCTTACAGACGTACCCAAGAGTATTCGCTGCCAAAGGTGTTTCTAACATGTATTGACTCAGGGGTGGTGACCTGCCTAAATGACTACCGCCCAGTAGCACTCACGTCGGTAGCCATGAAGTGCTTTGAAAGGCTGGTCATGGCTCACATCAACACCATCATTCCGGAAACCCTAGACTCACTCCAATTCGCATACCGTCCCAACAGATCCACAGATGACGCAATCCACACTGCCGCTTTCCCACCTGGACAAAAGGAACACCTATGTGAGAATGCTGTTCATTGACTACAGCTCAGCGTTCAACACCATAGTGCCCACAAAACTCATCACTAAGCCAAGGACCCTGGGACTAAACATCTCCCTCTGCAACTGGATCTTGGACTTCCTGACGGGTCGCCCCCAGGTGGTAAAGGTAGGCAACAACACATCTGCCACACTGATTCTCAACACGGGGGCCCCTCAGGGGTGCATGCTTAGTCCCCTCCTGTACTCCCTGTTCACCCACGACTGCGTGGCCAAGCACGACTAACACCATCATTAAGTTTGCTGATGACACAACGGTGGTATGCCTGATCACCAACAATGATGAGACAGCATATAGGGAGGAGGTCAGAGACCTGGCAGTGTGGTGCTAGGACAACAACCTCTCCCTCAACGTGAGCAAGACAAAGGAGCTTATCGTGGAATACAATTAAAGGAGGGCCGAACACGCCCCATTCACATCAACGGGGCTGTAGTTGAGCGGGTTGAGAGCTTCATGTTCCTTGGTTTCCACATCACCAACAAACTATCATGGTCCAAACACACCAAGACAGTCGTGAAGAGGGCACGACAAAGCCTATTCCCCTTCAGGAGACTGAAAAGATTTGGCACGTATCCCCAGAGCCTCAAAAAGTTATACAGCTGCACCGTCGAGAGCATCCTGACAGGTTGCATCACCGCCTGGTATGGCAACTGCTCGGCATCCGACCGTAAGGCGCTACAGAGGGTAGTGCGTACAGCCCAGTACATCACTGGGGCCAAGCTTCCTGCCATCCAGGACCTATATACTAGGCGGTGTCAGAGGAAGGCCCAAAAAATTGTCAAAGACTCCAGCCACCCTAGTCATAGACTGTTCTCTCTGCTACCGCACGGCAAGGGGTACCGGAGCGCCAAGTCTAGGTCCAAAAGGCTCCTTAACAGCTTCTACCCCCAAGCCATAAGACTGCTGAACAATTAATAAAATGGCTACCCGGACTATTTACATTGACACCCTCCTCTTTGTTTTTACACTGCTGCTACTCGCTGTCTATTATCTATGCATAGTCACTTTACCCCTACCTACATGTACAAATTACCTCGACTAACCTGTACCCCCACACATTGACTCGGTACCGGTACCCCCTGTATATAACCTCGTTATAGTTATTTTAATTGTGTTACTTTCTTTTATTTAGTAAATATTTTTTTTAAATTCTATTTCTTGAACTGCATTGTTGGTTAAGGGCTTGTAAGTAAGCATTTCACTGAAAGGTCTACACCTGTTCGGCGCATGTGACATAACATTTGATTTGAATACTTACTGTATCTAATCAAGGTATTTTAGTGTTTTATTTTTCATTCATCTTCGACAGAGTATTTTGTGAAGATCATTTACAAAAAATGACAAATCAATCAATTTTAATCCCACTTTGTAACAATAAAAAGTGAACAAATGCAAGGGGGTGAATGCTTATGATAGGCACTGTATAAGCATACCCAATTAGGCTTCTAATGTTAAAGGGAGAATAACTGATATGAAGTTAGCATTACCAGGGAAACCAGTTGGGCAACTTTTCAACAACAAACAAAGACAACACGAAGCAAGAGGCTAATCTCCTCAGCTGTCCTGCAGCTATTACATTGCAGACAGGAGAGTGACGAATTCATAAATATCTGTTAACATACCCGTCTTCTGAGCAGCTGTCCTGCAGGCTCTTGCCGTTTTCTGGCCACCATTTCTTAATGACAGACTGAACCCAGTGTAAACCCACAATCAAGTGTCTGGAGAAGGAACAAACAGAAAAACATTGGAATTGAGGTTTCAGCAGGTGGACACAGCAGCAGTTCTTAAGTTCCACAGCTGATCTTACTCTTCATATTCACTGGCGAGGATTGATTTGACTTGAGGCAGGAGGTCTACACAACAGCCCAGTGATATGCACGGAGCTTCGTCTTGAAGGCTACGGGAGCAAAACAAGAGAGACAAAATGAACACGTGTCACAAGTTGACTCATCACAGCAATACATGATGATGTTTGATTCAACTGCGATACGCACCTTTTCGTTATAACTGGTAGGCAGTCAAGAAGCACGCCTGTGTCTTCAATTCTATGGAACAAAGACAGACAGTGTTTATTGGACATGAACATGTTGATTAATCATTAACTGTATATATGAAGAAGAAGTCCTTCAAACATGAAAATTGATCAAAAGTCAGTGTTCCTACCTGATCAAGTATGCCACTAGTTCGCTGGCGTTTCTTCGCCATAGTGTCAGAGCTACATTTAGCCTGAGATTTCTTCCAAAAAGCACATGTGTCATTGCATCATGGTCCTTCGATAGCTGGTCAGGAAAGATTCCCATAGGGAGGGGCCGATAAAGAACATGTCAATAAAATCCACTTCAACGATCCAAAGGAAGACAATGCAAGTGACACTTTTCTATCCCTTGCATCTACCCACTGTGCAAGGAATGGAAAGGTATGGGTAATATGGTGACAATTCCAACCCTCTCAGATCTACACAAGTGCCTAGAGCGTAGGGGCAAGGGTTTGATGTTGGGAATGAACAGTATGTAGCGCAGCAGTGGTCTGTCCCAATGATCGCCCCCTACAGGTCTGCAAACATCAAAGGATCAGGGGACCTATGGGATGGGGTAGGGAGTGAATTGGGGCCGGCTGGTAGTCTCTCACCTCAGTGAAATAATCACTGTACTTGTTTCCCGACCCTGCCATCTTGGAGCCAGCCTCTGAAGCAGAGTTCACGGGGAACACGCAGTTGTCATTGTAGTGTATGGCCTGCACTTCCTCTGGACAGGTCAGTTCATTCTCCTTGTTGGCCATGTCACAGACAGCCCGGCCTGCGGGGGGCGCTCTGCGGCGCACTCCTGAGCTCACCACCACGCTGTGACGCGACGACAACTTCCTCTTGTTGCACACAGACACTCGTTTGGCTTTGATGTGTGCACAACGACTCACTGGAAATCTGATGGTTGGAGAAGGAAAAGTCCAGGTGAAGAGAGGTAAGGATTTTGTATTGATACTTGCACTGGTTGAGTAAGTAGACCAGACACTGTGGCAGTGTTTGGGAAAAGTTGGAAAGGTGTTTCAATGTTGAATTTTCCCCAGTGACTGAGCAGATGTGACGGCAGTGCTAGGAATGGCTGCTTGTGCATTGGATTCACATAGACCTGGAAAACTCACCTCTCTTTATCTATTTCTTCCTTATTTAAAAAATCCACCTAAAACAAAAGGATAGGCGATAAAAACACTCCTACAGTTCTTTAAAGAGGCAAATCTTTGACTAGGTTAGTAAACACTTCTTGGTTTATATTCATAACAGAATCACTTTCCGAAGTGTGCATTAGATTGAACACTGGTGAAAATGCCTTCTCCTCAATGCTTACATCAATCTAATGCTTTTATTTAAAAGACAGGGATTGCGCAAGTGCACACTGTGGGAAAAGTGCGGAGAATCGGGATGCAATTGGGTACCAAGTTAAACACTCCCCCCCCCTTGAGATCCACTCACCTCCTTCATGTTCTTGTCAGCTGCAGAGTGGATGCTGATGTGATGGAGAAATCCATGAGGTTTGCCGTGGTGGAATTCCCTGCCTTGCCCATCATGACTTCCAGAGGCCATAGTAAGTCACTATTGGAGAGAAAAATGAAAATGTAGTCAACACTGTAAAAGGCATGCATTCATAGTGCACACCAGTCATGCCATATTGTCAAGCCAACCTCCTTAACCCAAAGTTGTCTGGACTGTCACCTCACTTTCTGAAACAATCCCCTTAAAGATTATGCACGAGAAACATACATCCCATCTGTCAAAGCAGTAGTTGCTATGATAATTAAAGTCAGTTACTAGTACTTGTATGAGTTCATGACCTGGTCACACACCTTTTTATAAAACAAGTTTTGTTTATATGATGAGAGTCAGTGCTGCTACTAGCTCTAATACCTCCACTATGTTTCAACTAATTACAGGGGAACAAGTTGGTCTAAATTCAAATTGAGGATTACATCCGGCTGTTGTTGTGCCTGTAATAGGTTTAGCTAGCTAGCATTGTAAACAAGTGCTTGACAAAAATGCGCTAGCTAGCTAGCTAGCGTTAACAACAATAAGGAGGCGTTGGCTATGCTGGCCAGACAATCTACTTCGCTAGCTAGCTAGCTAGCTTCTACTAGAAACAAACTAACTAGCTTGCTAGGTTACAAAGCAGCAAACTGTGTTACATGATCTTAGCTAGCTACCTAACTAGCTAGAAAGTTAAATACACATTTGTTAACTAGCGTAAATTACTAGTTAACCTTGCCAGCCCACAGTACGCAGCAATGTGTGAGCTGTCAGCTAGCTAGTTAGTACTTTAGCTACCTAGCTTTCTAGAACAATGAGCTATGAACCCACAGATTAGCTAGATAGCTAAATTAGCTAACTAAGTATCAGTGTAACTAGCTAACCACGAGTCCAATGTTTGGATAGTTAAGTGTCAATATACTAATCTCTTCGGACTGTCAATAACTACAACTTTCTTATGTCTCGTTAACTAACCTAAGGACAGTTGGAAAGCTAATGACAAAAGTGCTAATGAGACCTGTGACAGCGTCTATGATGATGATGATGGGCCTAACGTTAGCTGGCTTGCCCCGGAAAGCATTTAACTTGGTCAGGCTAACAGAGTTACAGAGCTCAAAACTAACAACAGAATAAAAGTTTACTTTTTACAAGTAGATAGCTAGCTAGTTAAGTTGCCTAACTAGCTAGCTAGTTAAGATTTTGACTACCGATAATTTAGCTTGCTATAGCTAAAAATAGCTAGCTTAGCAAAGGGCGGGTGGCTAGGCAGGCATCTAGCTAGCTTAATTTTCAGGAAACATATGGCTAGAACAAAGTTGATCTAGCAACTAATTCGGTAATTGCAGACATTTTACCAACCGTCACATTTTACGAAATGTCTTGAGTCTCCTCAGAAATGTAGATAGGTATGTCCACGTGGAAGCAGTAAGAAGACAACTGTAGAGTATAATCTTGCAACAAATGTTTAGCTAGCTAGCTTTTCAAGTTGAATACAGCGTCTGTACTACTCTGCAAGGATATTGAGATTGATATTGCAATGAAAATAGTGACATTTTAGCGGCACCTAGAGGTAAAAAGTAGAACTAGCACTTATAATATTTGTCTGTCCTAGTTCGCCATCTAGTGTTAGATATATGGTGCATTTGCACAAGGTGTTACTTCACAAATCAAATCAAATGCTTGTTTACGAGCACTTCCCGACGATGCATAGTAAAAAAATATTTATACAAAGAAAAATAGTAACTCAAGAGGAATAAAATACAGAAGAAAGGAGCTATGTACAGGGAGTACCAGTACCAGATCAATGTGCAGGGACATGAGGTATTTGAGGTAGATATGTACTGTACATGAAGGCAGAGTAAAGTAATAATAATAATATGCCATTTAGCAGACGCTTTTATCCAAAGCGACTTACAGTCATGCGTGCATACATTTTTTTGTGTATGGGTGGTCCCGGGGATCGAACCCACTACCTTGGCGTTACAAGCGCCGTGCTCTACCAGCTGAGCTACAGAGGACCACAAAGTAACTAGGCATCAGGATAGATAATAATAAGAGTAAAATAAAGAACAGAGTAGCAGCAGCATATAATGAGTGCTAATGAGACGGCTTCAGGCATTACGCGACATAAGCGGTCGCTTAGGGCACCCGGCTGCTAGGTCTCAACTTACTTTTGAGAGTTAGAATAGAAGAAAATAATACATTTACATTTACATTTACATTTACGTCATTTAGCAGACGCTCTTATCCAGAGTGACTTACAAATTGGTGCATTCACCTTATAGCCAGTGGGATAACCACTTTACAATATTTTTTTTTTTGGGGGATTAGAATGATTACTTTATCCTATCCCAGGTATTCCTTAAAGAGGTGGGGTTTAAAGTGTCTCCGGAAGGTGGTGAGTGACTCCGCTGTCCTGGCGTCGTGAGGGAGCTTGTTCCACCATTGGGGTGGAACAAGCGAACAGTTTTGACTGGGCTGAGCGGGAACTGTGCGCCGCAGAGGTAGGGGGGCCAGCAGGCCAGAGGTGGATGAACGCAATGCCCTCGTTTGGGTGTGGGGACTGATCAGAGCCTGAAGGTACGGAGGTGCCGTTCCCCTCACAGCTCCATAGGCAAGCACCATGGTCTTGTAGCAGATGCGAGCTTCAACTGGAAGCCAGTGGAGTGTGCGGAGGAGCGGGGTGACGTGAGAGAACTTGGGAAGGTTGAACACCAGACTGGCTGCGGCATTCTGGATGAGTTGTAGGGGTTTAATGGCACAGGCAGCAAGTTGCAGTAATCCAGACGGGAGATGACAAGTGCCTGGATTTGGACCTGTGCCGCTTCCTGTGTAAGGCAGGGTCGTACTCTCCAAATGTTGTAGAGCATGAACTTAGAGGATCGGGTCACCGCCTTGATGTTAGCGGAGAATGACAGGGTGTTGTCCAGGGTCACGCCAAGGCTCTTTGCACTCTGGGAGGAGGACACAACGGAGTTGTCAACCGTGATGGCGAGATCATGGAACGGGCAGTCCTTCCCCGGGAGGAAGAGCAGCTCCGTCTTGCCGAGGTTCAGCTTGAGGTGGTGATCCGTCATCCACACTGATATGTCTGACAGACATGCAGAGATGCGATTCGCCACCTGTTTATCAGAAGGGGAAAAGGAAAAGATTAGTTGTGTGTCGTCTGCGTAGCAATGATAGGAGAGGCCATGTGAGGATATGACAGAGCCAAGTGACTTGGTGTATAGCGAGAATAGGAGAGGGCCTAGAACTGAGCCCTGGGGGACACCAGTGGTGAGAGCACATGGTGCAGAGACAGATTCTCGCCACGCCACTTGGTAGGAGCGACCGGTCAGGTAGGACGCAATCCAAGAGTGAGCCGCGCCGGAGATGCCCAGCTCGGAGAGGGTGGAGAGGAGGATCTGATGGTTCACAGTATCAAAGGCAGCAGACAGGTCTAGAAGGACAAGAGCAGAGGAGAGAGAGTTAGCTTTAGCAGTGCGGAGAGCCTCCGTGACACAGAGAAGAGCAGTCTCAGTTGAATGACCAGTCTTGAAACCTGACTGGTTTGGATCAAGAAGGTCATTCTGAGAGAGATAGCAAGAGAGTTGGCTAAAGACGGGACGCTCAAGAGTTTTGGAAAGAAAAGAAAGAAGGGATACTGGTCTGTAGTTGTTGACATCAGAGGGATCGAGTGTTGGTTTTTTGAGAAGGGGTGCAACTCTCGCTCTCTTGAAGATGGAAGGGACATAGCCAGCAGTCAAGGATGAGTTGATGAGCGAGGTGAGGTAAGGGAGAAGGTCACCAGAGATGGTCTGGAGAAGAGAGGAGGGGATAGGGTCAAGCGGGCAGGTTGTTGGGCGGCCGGCCGTCACAAGTCGCAAGATTTTATCTGGAGAGAGAGGGGAGAAAGAAGTCAAAGCATAGGGTAGGGCAGTGTGTGCAGGACCAGCAGTGTCATTTGACTTAACAAACGAGGATCGGATGTCGTCAACCTTCTTTTCAAAATGGTTGATGAAGTCATCCACAGAGAGGGAGGAGGGGGGGGGTGGGGGAGGAGGATTCAGCAGGGAGGAGAAGGTGGCAAAGAGCTTCCTAGGGTTAGAGGCAGATGCTTGGAATTTAGAGTGGTAGAAAGTGGCTTTAGCAGCAGAAACAGATGAAGAAAATGTAGAGAGGAGGGAGTGAAAAGATGCCAGGTCGGCAGGGAGTCTAGTTTTCCTCCATTTCCGCTTGGCTGCCCAGAGCCCTGTTCTGTGAGCTCGCAATGAGTCATCAAGCCACGGAGCAGGAGGGGAGGACCGAGCCGGCCGGGAGGATAGGGGACATAGAGAGTCAAAGGATGCAGAAAGGGAGGAGAGGAGGGTTGAGGAGGCAGAATCAGGAGATTGGAGGGAGAAGGATTGAGCAGAGGGAAGAGATGATAGGATGGAAGAGGAGAGAGTAGTGGGAGAGAGAGAGCGAAGGTTGCGACGGCGCATTAACATCTGAGTAGGGGCAGAGTGAGTAGTGTTGGAGGAGAGCGAGAGAGAAAAGGATACAAAGTAGTGGTCGGAGACTTGGAGGGGAGTTGCAGTGAGATTAGTAGAAGAACAGCATCTAGTAAAGATGAGGTCAAGCGTGTGAGTAGGGGGGGACGGTGAGAGGGTGAGGTCAAAAGAGGAGAGGAGTGGAAAGAAGGAGGCAGAGAGAAATGAGTCAAAGGTAGACGTAGGGAGGTTGAAGTCACCCAGAACTGTGAGGGGTGAGCCATCCTCAGGAAAGGAACTTATCAAGGCGTCAAGCTCATTGATGAACTCTCCAAGGGAACCTGGAGGGCGATAAATGACAAGGATGTTAAGCTTGAATGGGCTAGTGACTGTGACAGCATGGAATTCAAATGAGGAGATAGACAGATGGGTCAGGGGAGAAAGAGAGAATGTCCACTTGGGAGAGATGAGGATTCCTGTGCTACCACCCCGCTGACCAGATGCTCTCGGGGTATGCGAGAACACATGGTCAGATACAGACCCCAAAAGATATGGGAGCTATTCTTGTGTTTCCTTAATGGCACATAAAACAATATAATGGCCATGAAATAGCATATAATTTATCAGGAAAAAATATCCCTATGTATTTGTATTTTGTATTTTGTATTTGTGTTTTTTGTTTTGTTTAATGCGTTGGTTGTTTTGTGTTAAAGATAAAAAATAAATAAAATGTCTATACAAAAAATTACGAATAGTAGAATAACAAGGTAAAAGTTCGACATTTGGTTGTGCATCAGCAGTTTTTCTCTTGTTTTGTTAGTCACTGACAGTCACTCAATTAGCCATGTCAGCTAAAAGGTTTAGATTGGTAAATTAGTTTAGCCAGTTATCTAAACTTGTAGAAATGATGGCCGAATACCAATCTCCAGAGGGCCCACATACATTTTGCTAGTCATGGCCCCATGGCAAAATGTATAGAAGTGAGTGTAGGAAATTAGCTTAAAAACTGCCAAACTTTCTCTCTGCCCCATGGCAAAATGTGTAGAGCTGCAGAAAACTTGCTTTAAAACTGCAAAAAAATTATATGCCACATAGTAAATTGTGCAGAATTCCAGGAAATTTAACTTTAAAACATACATTTTTCTCTCCACCATCAAGAGGGCAGCCAACAAGTGCTCAGCATATGAGGGAACTCCTTCAAGACTGTTGGAAAAGCATTCCAGGTGAAGCTGTTTGAGAGAATGCCAAGAGTGTGCAAAGCTGTCATCAAGGCAAAGGGTGGCTATTTGAAGAATCTCAAATATAAAATATATTCTGATTTGTTTAACACTTTTTTGGTTACTACATGATTCCATATGTGTTATTTAATAGTTTTGATGTCTTCACTATTATTCTACAATGTGGAAAATAGTAAAAATAAAGAAAAATCCTTGAATGAGTAGATGTGTCCAAACCTTTGACCGGTAGTGTACATATATCTATTTCTTGAGTCTTTATTCTTTAACACAAAGGGGTGATGACAGGTCCTCACAATGTACAACTCAAACCATCCACTCATCAACTGTGTGAATAACAGTGCAGCCCCACTCCTTGGCTACATCCCAAATAGCACCTTATTCCCTATATAGTAGGGATGTTGTATTGTCAGTAGACACCTGTTGGGATCACAGATTGTGACAGTGCAGTAGTGATAGATAATGCTGTCAAGCATGACAACGATATGAAACATGATGAGGTACAGGCCAAGTTGCTGTCTCTCTGTAATAGGAGATAGTGAAAGTAGGAACTCCCCTTGAAGAGCTCAACACGACAATTTTACAAAGCATTGCATATGAATGGTACACTGTAAGCCATATAATAATTTACACAGAGACAGGTAGGTACTCGGCAGGCTTGTGCAGGCTTTGCCGAACCACCTTACAATTCCAGCATGTTTGATTGTGCAATAACAGTCTCGATAGATTTTAGGGGTACATGCACTGCGGTTGAGTCAGAAAAATATATATTTTAAATTGTCTGGTAATGAATATTGAATTTCTACCCTGTTTTACTTCTTGACTTCTTGTGCCAGCTAAATCGGTGTCATTACAGGTCTATTATTATAAGACTGCCATGCTAGGATAATATTTACTGAATAAACCTCTCAGTTATGAAAAACTACAATAACAATAATAAAAATAAAAAAAACGACAATAACAACAACCAACTTCTTGGTTCCTAGAACTAAACAGAGACCCACAAGTCAAATATGTATTTTTATTTTATTTTATTTTGGGGAGAATTAGTCATATTTTAAAGTGTGTGTGTGGTAGTGGCACTTAATATAGTTGCATTCAATTTGATATGAATAAATAAATAAATATGTTTTAGATTTTAGACCTAGACAGCCACAGAAATGAGCCTGCCATTTTGACTAACCCATTGGTCAGGTATATTCAGCTGTCGTACCTGACCCTGATCTTAACCAGGACATTATAGGTTTAGATAGAAACACAGGCGAAAACAAAGCCAAACGGTGGAAATTAATAATAATAATATGCCATTTAGCAGACGCTTTTATCCAAAGCGACTTACAGTAATGTGTGCATACATTTTTACGTATGGGTGGTCCCGGGGATCAAACCCACCACCCTGGTGTTACAAGCGCCATGCTCTACCAATTGAGCTACAAATTGCAGTGATCTCAATCACTGCAATTTACCCGCTTGAATAAACAGATACCATTTAAATAGTATATAAATAGTACAGCCAGGGAAGGAAAGGGAACGGGGGATATCTAGTCAGGTGCACAACTGAATGCATTCAACCGAAATGTGTCTTTCGCATTTAACCCAACCCATCTGGGCGTCATGCACCCCCAAATTCTGAGGGGGGCACAAAGTATATGAGGATGGCTGTGGGGTGGTAAGTCTGAGAATTGTGCATTTTTCAAACACCCGAAACACAATTTTCCTGCATATCTACGCATACCTCTTCAGCTGTCTGTATCCTCCTGACTGATGGTGATTTTTTAAAAAGAAACTAAATATGCTTCTCTGCATCTCTGCTAAAATCTGGGTAAAAGATTAAAAGGAATGTGAGTCTCATTCAGTACATTTAGTAATTGCTTGCTTTTCTAAAGTGTACCAACCTTGCCACAGGCATACCAGCTGAGATAGACAAGCTAGCTACTCTAACTTGACTGATAGCCTTCGCAGTTCCGGAGCGACCCACTAGGTGTCATCCTCCGACAACCTTAGGCACCTCCTCACTCACAGGAACAATCATTATCTTATTAGTGTCACCTGTGTCTACCTGTTCACCTGTGTATTTATGATCTCACTTCCCTGTGTTCCCTTGCTCTGTTTTCTCTGCTAGTTCTCGATGCCAAACAGTACTAATCAGTGTCTGATCGCAAGACGTATGTACAGGTACTTGAGAAGTGTTCTCCCTGTTTCATTGTTTTTTCAGTCCTAGTTAGTATTTTGTATGTTTGCTGTCAGCCTGTTTTTGGAGACCAATTTGCTCCTCCTTAATTTTTTTGTGACAAGTCCGTTATTTTGTATCCTAGTTTTGGGACCACCAGTAAAGATCCTTGTTTCACCATCTCTAACTACTGCCTACTGTCTATCCTGCACCGCACCTGGGTCACACCTTCCCCCAACCCTTACAGAAAACAGAGCCAATATGGACCCAGCAGAGGCAGCACAGTATCGCAGCGCATTAGCAACGCAGGGAGCTATGTTGAACCAGCACGACCGCAGCCTTTAGCAGATCACCGAGAATCTCCGCCAGCTGACGATTGCCGTGCAGAGCCGGGTGGACACCCGACCAGCCCCGGCAGCCGGCGGAGCGGAAGCCGTGGCAGCAGCGTCTCCTGTCTCACCTGCGACATCGCAGGAACCCCGCCTACCACCTCCGGAGAGGTACGACGGACGTCCAGAGGGCTGCAGGGAATTCCTCACCCAGTGTTCCCTGGTATTCAGCCTACAACCCTCCTTCTTCCCGACGGAGCAGGGCCGGGTGACCTACATTATCACTCTGTTGACAGGTCGGGCCCTTTCCTGGGCTACCACGGAGTGGGAGAGCCAAACTCCGGCGTGCTCCGACTCCTACCAATTCACCCGGGAGCTTCACAAGCTGTTCGACCCTTCTTGGGTGGTGTCGGGGAACGAGGCTGGGAGGTGGCTCACGGCATGTCGGCAGGGTGACCATTCGGTGGCGGACTACTCCGTGGAGTTCCGGACCCGGGCTCGAGAGGCAGGATGGGAGGAGGCCGCCCTGGTCGTCCTTTACGTGCAGGGGCTATCGGAGGGGATGAAGGACGAACTCTCCTTCAGGGAGCTGCCTGAGTGACTGGACGGCCTTGTCGACCTCTCGGTACGGGTAGACAATCGGCGTCGTGAGAGGACGCACGAGAGAGGGATGACGCAAGGCGCACTTGCCCAGGATGGAGAAACAGAGATGTCTGTGCCAGGGACGTTGCCTGTACTGCGGCTAGGCAGGTTACCACTGTGACTCATGCCCGGAGAAGCCGGGAAATGGGAGGGCTCGCTAATATTGGGAGGGGTGCTAGCGAGCCGGAACTGAAACCCCGTCGGGCGCATGCACTGGTGGATTCGGGGGCCGCGGGAAAACTGATGGATGTGGGGCTGGCCCAAGGGTGGAGCGTTCCGTTACTCTCACTCTCCGAGCCGATTCCGGTCATGGGCCTGGACGGCCGGCCGTTGGGGTCGAGCTTCATCACCCGGCGCAATGTCCCTGTGCGTGTCTGGGTGGCAGGGGGGCTATGGGAGGATATCCAGTTTTTCATTGTGGACTCTCCGGAGTGTCCCCTCGTCCTCGGGCACCCCTGGCTGGTCGGCCACAAACCCCGGATAGTCTGGTCCACGGGGCGGATCATCCTGGAGGGAGGCTCCGCCTCCGTCCTGTTCTGGTCTCCACTAACCACTCATCAGCCTAAACCACCGTCCCAGACCACCTACCAGTCCTCACCTCTTCCCCAGGTCCCTCACTCCGAACTGCCTACCGCCCTAGCGGCGGTTGCCACCGGGAGGACGGCGGCTACAGACCGTCACAGACCCAGACCTGGCAGGCGTTCCCCAGGAGTATTGGGATCTGGGGGAGGTGTTTAGTAAGAGGCGTGCCAAGGGCCTACCTCCTCACAGGCCATACGACTGCGCTATCGATCTCCTGCCGGGTGCCATGCCCACATGAGGGCGATTGTTTTCCTTGTCCCGGCCGGAGACACTGGCCATGAGGGAGTATATCGACGAGGCACTTGTCGAGGGTCACATCCGTCCCTCTACCTCACCCGCGGGTGCAGGCTTCTTCTTCGTGGGAAAAAGAATGGTGGGCAGCGGCCGTGCATTGATTACCGGGCGCTCAACGACATCGGCCCCGGTCCTAGGGCATCCTGATCTGTCCCTGCTGTTCCTTGTGGAGGTGGATGCTTCAGACGTTGCGGTGGGAGCAATCCTGTCCCAGCGGTTCCTTGCGGACGGTAAGACTCACCCCTGTGAGTTTTTCTCCCATCGGCTGTCCTCGGCGGAGCGGAATTATGACGTGGGGAACCGTGAGCTGCTAGCGGTCAAGCTCGCCCTGGGGAGTGGAGGCATTGGCTAGAGGGGGTCGCCCATCCATTCGTCATATGGACTGACCATAAGAACTTAGCCTACATTCAGGGGGCCAAGAGTTTCAACTCGCGCCAGGCCAGGTGGGCGTTGTTCTTCACCAGGTTCTGGTTCACAATCTCATACCGTCCGGGGTCGAAGAACACCAAGCCTGACACGCTCTCCCGGCAGTTCGACCCCGTGGACCTGGTGGAGAGGGACGACCCCATTGTCCCCAACGCCCTGATTGCTGCCCCAGTTTTGTGGGGAATAGATAGGCTGGTCAGAGCAGCACTATGGCGGGAGCCCGATATGGGCGGAGGTCCATCGGGGAGGATGTACGTACCCAAGGCTGCACGCTCGCGACTGCTTCAGTGGGCGCACGTGTCCGATCTCACCAGCCATCCGGGGGGCGCCAGGACGTTGGAGTTCCTGCGTAGGAGGTTCTGGTGGCCATCAGCTGAGGGAGATACACACGCCTTCGTGGTGGCTTGCCCGGTGTGTGCGCGCACGAAGAGCTCACGTCAGCCCGTGGCAGGGCTGCTCCGACGCCCAGCCTATCCCCATGCGCCTCTGGTCCCACATCTCTCTGGATTTCATTTCCGCCCTACCACCCTCTGAAGAATACACAGTCATCCTGGTTGTTGTGGACCAGTTTTCGAAGGCTGCCCACTTCATTCCCCTTCTCAAACTCCCGTCGGCCCGGGAGACGGCTAAATTGGTGGTGCAGCACGTTTTCCGGGTCCATGGCCTTCCCCAAGATGTGGTGTCGGATCGGGGTCATCAGTTCGCCTCCAGGTTCTGGAAGGCATTTGCCACCTGCCTCGGTGCCTCCGTCAGCTTGTCTTCCGGCTTCCATCGCCAGTCGAACGGGCAGACGGAGCATGTCAACCAGGATCTGGAGGGGGTGCTGAGGTGCTATGCCTCCAGCAACCCAGCTACGTGGAGTCAGCGACTGGCGTGGGCGGAGTACACCCACAACACCCTTCTCTGCTCGTCCACCGGCCTGTCTCCCTTCCAGTGCCAATAAGGGTACCAACCCCCCCCCCTATTCCCCAAGCAAGAGGAGGAGGCTTCGGTCCCATCGGTCCAGGCCCACATCAGTCGCTGTCGCCGCACCTGGAGGCAGGTACGGGCGGGGCTTAAGCGGGCCTCGGTCAGGTCTCAACATCAGGCCAACCGCAGGCGTCACCCGGCCCCGGTCTTTCGCCGGGGGCAGAGGGTGTGGCTCTCCACACGGGATCTTCCCCTCCGCGTGGAGTCCAGGAAGCTGTCCCCCCGGTTCGTCGGCCCTTTTAGAGTGGTCCGGCGAGTCAACCCAGTGGCTTACCGCCTGCAACTTCCCCCCACCATGCGGGTGCATCCCACGTTCCATGTGTCCCTCCTCTAGTCCGTCGCCACCTGTCCCGTGGCTCCCCCTCCTTGTCCTGTTCCCCCGCTGCGCCTCGTTGGAGGGCAGCCGGCTTTTACTGTGGACCGGATCGTGGACTGCCGGTGGGTGGGGAGGGTTCTCCAATTTCTGGTGGACTGGGAGGGTTATGGGCCGGCGGAGCGGTCCTGGGTGCCCAGGAGGGACATTCTGGACCTAGGGCTGATAACAACATTCCGGTGGAGGCGCCGAGGTGAACGGCTGGGGCCGTTCGTCGGGGGAGGGGGGACACTGTTACTGGATGGGGTCGCAGTTCCGGAGCGACCCACTAGGTGTCATCCTCCGACAACCTTAGGCACCACCTCACTCACAGTCTGGACTAATCATCATCCTATTGGTGTCGCCTGTGTCTACCTGTTCACCTGTGTATTTATGCCCTCACTTCCCTGTGTTCCCTTGCTCTGTTTTCTCTGCTAGTTCTCGATGCCAAACAGTACTAATCAGTGTCTGATCGCGAGACGTATGTACAGGTAATTGAGAAGTGTTCTCCCTGTTTCATTGTTGTTTTCAGTCATAGTTAGTATTTTGTATGTCTGCTGTCAGCCTGTTTTTGGAGACCAATTTGCTCCTCCTTTATTTTTTCCTGACAAGTCTGTTATTTTGTATCCTGGTTTTGGGACCACCAGTAAAGATCTTTGTTTCACCATCTCTGCCTACTGTCTATCCTGCACCGCACCTGGGTCACACCTCCCACCAACCCTTACACAGAGAAGCAACAACAAAAAGTTTAATTACAAAATGTAAAACATGTTTATTTTAAAACAGGACAAATCTGAAAGGGCACATGCCCCTGTGCCCCATATGGGTATGACACATCTGAGTACTGCAACGTTGACTGTGTGTGTTTACGTTTGTATGTAAGGGTGTGTGGAGAGTCAATGCAAATAGTCTCTATGGCGCAAATGAATTGGTTTCATAGCGACATAAACATGTTTTGATATAATAGTGTTCTACCAAAGGTCATCTATCATGTGACCTTGACATTTTAGCATGAGCACTTACATGAGCACTTAGGGTTAAGTGCCTTGCTCAAGGGCACGTTCACATATGTTTCACCTAGGTCAGCTCGGGGATTCAAACCAGCAACCTTTTAGTTACTGGCCCGATGCACTTAACCACTACGCTACCTGCAGGTTACTCAAGGCAAAAATCAATATTGAACCAAAATGTTTATTTGTATCTTAGCTTTTGTAGAAGCAGCAGCTACTCTTCCTGGAGTTCACAATAAAAACACAAAACATGACAAGTAATTAAACAATGATACACTGATAGACAAGGACAGTCACACAAATTTAAAACACAACAATATACAAACAATAAAATAAATAAAAATACAACCTCATAAAATGTGATTTTACTCTTGGCACAACTTCTGTAATAACAGTGAAATAGGTTCATCTAGCTGGTAAATAGAAGCACAGGGCCTGAAGTGCTCCATTGGCATGGCATCAGTACCTGTGAGGAGGTCCAGAATGAAATGACAGTTTCAAGGAAGTCAATGTCAACCATCTTAACAGCTGTAGACGGACCATTAGACGTTTCTCCTCGGTTCTCCGTGGTCCAATGACGATTCCAAGAACTGTTTAGATTGGCATTGGCATAGCTTGTAGTCCTAAAAACCGTAAATGAGTTAGCATTTTCTACCTCCGGTTCATTGGCCATTCCTATGGGGGAAATGAATGGGGAAAGAATGGGGTTTTGGGATAAACTCAGAAAATAAGGTCTGAAGTCAGTTAACATGACCTCTATGATTTATGAAGCTTTTATATCCTTTGTGTGCTTGTTTTGATTACATAAATGCTTAAAAATTCACAAAACTTGACGTTATAGGATGTGTTATATCTCATAGAACAAAACGTATAAGATCCCCTAAGCCTGTGTTTACCACAGACCTTATTTTCGGCGTTTATCCAAAAACCTTAAAAAACAACAACATTAATTTCCCCATAGGCTTTGGCCAACGAGCCATGGCGGAGTTCAACCTGGACTCAGGGGTAGACGTAACTTAGTAAATGTAAATCCGGGACACTCCAATTAGTATGACATGTTACATTTTGTATGGTATGTATTCATTTGTGAATGTCCATCATCCATTTCGTTATGAATTACAATATGTTTACGAATTTGCAGAATGTATGATATGTTACGAATTCCTAACTTTATCTAGGTGGCAAGCGTTAGCTTATCTAGGGCTTAGGGTTAGAGTTTAAGGTAAGGGTTAGCTAACATGCTAAGTAGTTGCAAAGTTGCTCAAATGCCAAAGTTGTCCATGATGAGATTTGAACACGCAACTTTTGGGTTGCTAGATGTTCGAGTTATATGGCTACCCATCCACCCGACCAACCACCATACTTTAGTTTTTTTGCCTTGAGTAACCGTCTGTCTTATGTAACCAAACATAACAAAACTGTAACATACTAATTTGAGTGTCTAGCCCATGAGACAGGTTGAGTTTGACTGTTCTTGTCGTTCTTTACGCTCAAGTGGAACCAATGGGGACCGTGCAGAACTATACGCAGATAAACATTTAAGAGCCTGTGTACTTCCAATAACAGCTCTGAGTGAGAGAGGTGCATGCTGGTCATATTGCATTAACAGTATGTGTGTATGCGTGTCATTTTCTCATTATATTCCATTTCTTATTGAGAAACACATCTGGAATAGCAATTCCACTACCTTCATATATTGATGGTCCTCTGTAGCTAAATTGGTAGAGCATGGTGCTTGTAATGCCAGGGTAGATCCCCGGGACAACCCATACGTAAAAATGTGACACATGACTGTAAGTCGCTTTGGATAAAAGCGTCTGCTAAATGGCATATTATATTATTGATAGATGTAATTTCTCCCACCAAACCTTGGACATACTTTAAATCCAATAATTTAGTTTGTTTACATGATTGAGACTGAGAGTACATAACATTTGTTGGTTTCCTCTCTCGTTGGGTTCCACTTTCTATTCAGTACCATTGGCTTCTGTACTGTAGACCTAACCTCTCCTCTCCTCATACACCCCTGGCGGCCCCCCTACGCAGCTCAAATAACTGATTTCACAACATGTCAATCAGTCTTTCAGTGTCAAGCGTGTGTGACTAACTAGGAGGCAGGATGTAAATGCAGCATGCAACTGCAATACTGTTTATGTGTCTGTAAAGATGGATGAAGACAGATCTCCATTAACTCTGTAACGTATAGCACAAGACAGGGAGGTCTGTCATATGCTAGCTATTAAATGGCCTGGTTGCTATGATATCAATTAGTATACAGATGTTTATAGTTTTAGACTGAAGACATATTGGATTATATCAGTATAATGGTATACTGCTATGTCTCTGCAGCACAACCCACAAGTATTTATAGCTACATCATGTATTATGTTTTAATGTAATATGTTTTAATATGTTTTCAATCAAAAATATGGCAGAATTTAAAAAAATAATTTATGCCCATCAAAATATGGTGGTTGCTTCGACTGCTATATTGTGCACTGCCAACTGAACATTTTCATTGGATAAAACATCTGTAAAATGTACAATAATGAAAGAAGAATGTAGGACAAAATATAGTTATTTCTCATAACTTGAGAAGTGGCCGTGAGTCTGGCCTTTTTAAAACAAAACCATTAGAATGCAGTTTGCTGCTTTTAAACTTAAACAAGACTGGCTCTTCATATAATATACCTCTAGAAAAGTAAAGGCATATTATTGAATCTTCATGCTGAAAATGTTCATACATGTACATACTGCATGTGTTTCCTTGCTGAAACATACCAGGAAATACTGTACATTGTTCTGTAGCCATGCTGCTTATAGAACTTTGTGAAACTTCCAGAACTTCAAAAGAGTAATGTCCTTGTGGCACGCTACAAAGTATCAACACTTTTTTCATACGACAATCCATCATGTAACAGTTCAAGGAAGGAACTGCGGAATGGGAGGGAGGGATAAACCAAACGCAATGTTCCGTTTCGTCAAACAAACCATTCTCCCCTCTCTTTTCTCAAAACATGTTTTATACAGAAAATATCTTTAAAATACATACAGCTTGGGAAATAACAGATTTTTTTCAGACAAATGCTCCCACCAACAGGGTCAAGCCCAGTCCAGTCTATAAGTGGGTTAAGAGATTTACTGTTATACACACAAGGATTTCTAGGACAAGATTTGATCCTCATAAAACCGAACTGCTTGTTATAAGGACTCCAGTCTCCACGTTAGAAACAGGTTGAGTTTGTTAGTAGGAATTCCAGTCTGAGGTAGCCTACTTTGAGTGAAATTCTCTGAGGTTATTCAACACTAAGACTGTTTAAGCAGGATGTGCTTATGGATAAGTACAAAGAAAGGGGCTTGCAGAGTGGCAGTTTTAAAACAAACATCTCTGTCATGTGAAGCGGTCATAAATGGAGCCATGGATGTTTTTCAGCAAAGGAAAGATCAAAATAAATTCATGAAATGTTGTAACAGACGCATGTGTCATCTCAAGTGATCTACAGTTTTACTTTGCCCCCCTCTTCTCCCCTACATTTCATCACCTGCTGTTGTTCACCTGTCTGAAAGGAGACATCACATTGCACCGTTGATAGAGCCATGCCTTTCAACATGGGATGTTCTTCTGCTAAAGGAATTGGGACATCATGTCAAATCTGCACTTTGCTTAATTTACAGTTATACTTTCCCCCCCCGCCCCCCACGGCTGCGTATTTAACCTGTCCGATGTACTCCATACATCTATGGTCTGACAGGGTAGAGTGCAACACGCTGCCCAGTTCCTTAAACCTAACGTTGTCAAAAAACCCCAACAATAACCAGATCATGATTGATTAAGAATCATCTCCTACTGATGGCGCTGGTCTAAATGCTTAGTCGTCTGTAGGCTAATGTTACGGTGCTGTACGATGTTCTCGTTGTGTTACTCCCTGCCGGTCCCTGGCCAGTGGCCACTCCTAGCCATACCTGTCCTCCTCCCAAGGCCTGCTGTAGCATGCTAGCCTCCTGGGGCTCTCCACTACATTCTTCTGTTGTGTGTTGTTATGCCCTGGTTCAGCCCATATATCAATCTGACCTTGACAGACAGCAGTGAAAGGTATTTATATATCACTATCTGACAGAATTGGGCTAAAGTGTATTGATATATATATACAGCAGAATTTAGGTCAATTGTATTGAAATGAACAGTTAAAGAGTGAATTGAAGTGAAGTTGAGGCTTATGACTTCTTCATACTGTCAATGCTGATTTTACACAATTAACAACGACAGAAACAGAGATGACTCCAAATCTAACAGCTCCGTTAGACCCTATGTCATGTCTATGTCATGTCTATGTCATGTCTATGTTCTTCTGTGGAGCATTTTCTCCCTAATCCTCAAATCACTAGGGTGATTTAGGCTTTTATTTTCATTGGCCTGGGTGACCAGAAGTCAGATAAAAGCCTGGCCCAATCTGAACATCTAAAGTCAATTAATCAGTCAGGAATCTGTGGGTGTGAAAGCAACCAAAGTTTTTAACATATTGAGGTGGACCTGGCGGAGTGAGAACTTGTATTCCGTCCAGGGACAAGCTGCTAAGTTGAATGCCTTCTTTTATCAAGAGAGTCCATTGGACATGCAGAGGGTAATCATCTTTGCCCCCTAATCTTTCTTTTCCTGCCCCTTTTTAAGCAATTACAGTGACCCTTTTATAAGCCGCCAAAAGATCAAGACGGGAAGGAGGAAAGCAGTAGCCCTGTTGCTCTTGGCTGAGACTTTCAGCAATCAGAGCTTAATATCTGTAATTGTGTTTATATTACGTAACCCTGTTTTGAGAGGTAGCTCATCACCTCCTCTCACATCACACAGCATCTCTCTGTTCTTAGAAGCCTGTTGCTTTGCCATGCTGGTGGAGTTGGGTTTGGGCACGGTGTCTCCTGACCACAGAAACCAGTGAAATTAAAGGCATGGGCTGCATCCCAAATGACACCCTATGGAGCCCTATGGGCCCTGGTCAAAAGTAGTGCAGTGTAAAGGGGATAGGGTGCCATTTGGGACATACCCATGGATGATTGGGCGCAGGAGGCTGAGATGCTAGCATTCCCCTCACATGATGCACTGACAGACAGACAGACAGACAGACAGACACACACACACACACACACACACACACACACACACACACACACACACACACACACACACACACACACACACACACACACACACACACACACACACACACACACACACACACACACAGACACACAGACAGACAGACAGACAGACAGACAGACAGACAGACAGACAGACAGACAGACAGACAGACAGACAGACAGACAGAGGGGAGACAGACAGACAGACAGACAGACAGACAGACAGACAGACAGAGGGGAGACAGACAGACAGACAGACAGACAGACAGACAGACAGACAGACAGACAGACGGGCAGACAGACAGACAGACAGACAGACAGACAGACAGACAGACAGACAGACAGACAGACAGACAGAGGGGAGACAGACAGACAGACAGACAGACAGACAGATAGAGGGGAGACAGACAGATAGAGGGGAGACAGACAGACAGACATCCAGAGGGGAGACAGACTGACAGACAGATATTCAGAGGAGAGACAGACTGACAGACAGACAGCCAGAAGGGAGTAGTCTAATGGGAGTCTTGCTCTGTTGGTTGCCCTTAGTAACAAGGTTTTGGTGTTCTGACCATGCCTTGTTGTTCTCTATACGGGAAAAAGACCAATGCCCTTCAAAATAATTTGATAGGAAGGATTTGTTGTTGGTTTAATTTGCATGCCTGCTATTTCTCAAGGAGTCTTTTCCATTGCTAGTTTTCAAGCTTCTTCGGAAGTTATAGCACTTGGCCGCGTTCAGTAGGGTACAACTGTGGAGCATTCAGATAGAAATATGTTATGTAGAACAAACATGCCGTCTCTGACATCGGCTCTACTCATGAGATTTTTATATGCAAAGTTTCCACAACGTTTGCCTTCTTAATGTAGCCTGGTCCCAGATCAGTTTGTGCTCTCTTTCCAACTCCTATGGTCATTGTCAAGTAACAGCACAAACTGATCTGGGACCAGGCTATGCTGAACGTGGCCTGCTGTCAGAAACATATCAGCTGGTCTGCCTGCCTGCCTGCCTGCCTAACTGCCTGGCTATGGGAATGTGTTTAATCTGAGTCAAGTGATCAGTGCCAGTGGAGGCTGTGTTCAAACTATTTAGATTAGTGACCCAACACAGATCACAATCTGGCACGATACAAGCTGCACCACTGCTGTAACCCATCACTCCATCTCCTGTAGATTACATTGGGCTCTCGAATCGTCATGCCATAGGAAAGCAATTGCTATCAGAAACAGAGGGGAAGCTGGCAGACAGAGCAATAATAGACATTTCATTTGTTAACTAAATTTGTCATGTGAATGAGACATGGATCCCCCCCTTAAAAACAAATAAGGCTTTAGAATAACATATTTACAGTAAAATCAGTTTCATTAACACAGGACAGCGTCTTTACAACTTTAGAATATATTGAGTGCATCAAGCATACAACAGCCTCATAACATATGTACTGTAAATATCCCACAAAGTACAGGATGTTCGTTGTTTGTTTGTTGTCAAAATCAGTGTCACAGATCGCTATAGTAACAGCTGACTGAATGGTTCTATTCTGTTGTTTGTAAGAACAGGATGAGAAGCTGCTGATTTATTTGAACCTAAAACTTTATGAGGGGTGTATTTGGATGTGTGTCATGAACAGCATGGCATATCCTTTTGTTGTAGGCTAATGGAGGCAGGACACACAGCCGTCTATGTAGGTGGCCCTTTACACCAAACAGATGCTGGGAGTTTGAAACCTGTCTCTTTCTCTCTACATCTGGAAGATGACTACCAACAACTTGCTCTGGGTAGAAGTTGCCCTCATGTACATTCACAGATCTAGGTTCAGTTTATCCTCCATGTATCCTAACCTTTATCATTCGGGGGTGAAACACCAAAAAATTACTTTGTGTCTTGGGACAACGACAAAATGTCATCCAACTGCATTTACTCCCTCAACCACTAGATGGTGGTATGCATCTGTAGTGTTGTGGAAGCTACTATAAAAAATATAGTTTACCAAGCCACCAATTACTTCACACTGGAAGAAGTTAAGCTACACTAAAGCTACAATTAAGAAAAATAAAATTGACATAACTAAAGTTACTTTGAAAAATTACAGTTTACTTAACTAAAGTTAGTTTGGAAAAAAGTAGTTAACTACTTCCAAACTACTTTGTGAAAAATTATAATATGTAAATCATCGACGACAAATTGCAAGAACAGCTCACTTTGAGGTCATATTTTAATAGAATGTGTAATTTAGCCTATTAAGCAAAAAACTATGTTTCAAGTGAGAATTAGGTCTGATGACGAAAAAGAAAGGAAATTATTGCCTACAGTTCTAGAGAAAAGGGTTCCAAAAGGGATTTTTGGCTGTCCCCATATGACACAGTAGTGTGTAGTTCCAGTAGTTAGCTACACCACTACATGGTAAAAAAAAGATTACCTACTGAAAACACTACCGAGATTTGAATTGAGTTAAACTACCACCAAGCTACTGCAAAATGTAGTTTAATTACTAGTTGAACTACATGTAGTTCAATACTCCCCAACACTGTGCGTCTGTGTGTCTGCCATCTGTGCGTCTTAGTGCGCCACGGTGGCTGTGTGATACAGTGGCTGAGTCTGTGTTGACTGTCTGGAGGATTGACTGAGAGTTTACAGCAACACAGGTCTGCCAGGTCCTCTCACCTGAAGAGATATAGTCTAACTGTAGGGCTGCCAGGTCCTCTCACTTGAAGAGATATAGTCTAACTGTAGGGCTGCCAGGTCCTCTCACCTGAAGAGCTATAGTTTAACTGTAGGGCTGCCAGGTCCTCTCACCTGAAGAGATATAGTCTAACTGTAGGGCTGCCAGGTCCTCTCCTATACAGAGCTATAGTCTAACTGTAGAGCTGCCAGGTCCTCTCACCTGAAGAGATATAGTCTAACTGTAGGGCTGCCAGGTCCTCTCACCTGAAGAGATAAAGTCTAACTGTAGGGCTGCCAGGTCATCTCACCTGAAGAGATATAGTCTAACTGTAGGGCTGCCAGGTCCTCTCACCTGAAGAGATATAGTCTAACTGTAGGGCTGCCAGGTCATCTCACCTGAAGAGCTATAGTTTAACTGTAGGGCTGCCAGGTCCTCTCACCTGAAGAGATATAGTCTAACTGTAGGGCTGCCAGGTCCTCTCCTATACAGAGCTATAGTCTAACTGTAGAGCTGCCAGGTCCTCTCACCTGAAGAGATATAGTCTAACTGTAGGGCTGCCAGGTCCTCTCACCTGAAGAGCTATAGTTTAACTGTAGGGCTGCCAGGTCCTCTCACCTGAAGAGATATAGTCTAACTGTAGGGCTGCCAGGTCCTCTCCTATACAGAGCTATAGTCTAACTGTAGAGCTGCCAGGTCCTCTCCTCTATAGAGCTATAGTCTAACTGTAGGGCTGCCAGGTCCTCTACAGAGCTATAGTCTAACTGTAGGGCTGCCAGGTCCTCTACAGAGCTATAGTCTAACTGTAGGGCTGCCAGGTCCTCATCTCTACAGAGCTATAGTCTAACTGTAGGGCTGCCAGGTCCTGTCCTCTACAGAGCTATAGTCTAACTGCAGGGCTGCCAGGTCCTCAACTCTACAGAGCTATAGTCTAACTGTAGGACTGCCAGGTCCTCTAATCTACAGAGCTATAGTCTAACTGTAGGGCTGCCAGGTCATCTCCTCTACAGAGCTAACTGTAGAGCTGCCAGGTCCTCTCCTCTACAGAGCTATAGTCTAACTGTAGGGCTGCCAGGTCCTCTCCACTACAGAGCTATAGTCTAACTGTAGGGCTGCCAGGTCCTCTCCTCTACATAGCTAACTGTAGAGCTGCCAGGTCCTCTCCTCTACAGAGCTATAGTCTAACTGTAGGGCTGCCAGGTCCTCTCCTCTACAGAGCTATAGTCTAACTGTAGGGCTGCCAGGTCCTCTCCTCTACAGAGCTAACTGTAGAGCTGCCAGGTCCTCTCCTCTACAGAGCTATAGTCTAACTGTAGGGCTGCCAGGTCCTCTCCTCTACAGAGCTATAGTCTAACTGTAGGGCTGCCAGGTCCTCTCCACTACAGAGCTATAGTCTAACTGTAGGGCTGCCAGGTCCTCTCCTCTAAAGAGCTATAGTCTAACTGTAGGGCTGCCAGGTCCTCAACTCTACAGAACTATAGTCTAACTGTAGGGCTGCCAGGTGCTCTCCTCTACAGAGCTATAGTCTAACTGTAGGGCTGCCAGGTCCTCTCCTCTAAAGAGCTATAGTCTAACTGTAGGGCTGCCAGGTCCTCAACTCTACAGAACTATAGTCTAACTGTAGGGCTGCCAGGTGCTCTCCTCTACAGAGCTATAGTCTAACTGCAGGGCTGCCAGGTCCTCTCCTCTACAGAGCTATAGTCTAACTGTAGAGCTGCCAGGTCCTCTCACCTGAAGAGATATAGTCTAACTGTAGGGTTGCCAGGTCCTCTACAGAGCTATAGTCTAACTGTAGGGCTGCCAGGTCCTCCCCTCTACAGAGCTATAGTCTAACTGCAGGGCTGCCAGGTCCTCTCCTCTACAGAGCTATAGTCTAACTGTAGGGCTGCCAGGTCCTCTCACTTGAAGAGATATAGTCTAACTGTAGGGCTGCCAGGTCCTCTCACCTGAAGAGCTATAGTTTAACTGTAGGGCTGCCAGGTCCTCTCACCTGAAGAGATATAGTCTAACTGTAGGGCTGCCAGGTCCTCTCCCTAAGAGCTATAGTTTAACTGTAGAGCTGCCAGGTCCTCTCACCTGAAGAGATATAGTCTAACTGTAGGGCTGCCAGGTCCTCTCTTACAGAGCTATAGTCTAACTGAGATGCAGGTCCTCTCACCTGAAGAGATATAGTCTAACTGTAGGGCTGCCAGGTCCTCTCACCTGAAGAGCTATAGTCTAACTGTAGGGCTGCCAGGTCCTCTCACCTGAAGAGCTATAGTCTAACTGTAGGGCTGCCAGGTCCTCTCCTATACAGAGCTATAGTCTAACTGTAGGGCTGCCAGGTCCTCTCTTCTATAGAGCTATAGTCTAACTGTTGGGCTGCCAGGTCCTCTACAGAGCTATAGTCTAACTGTAGGGGCTGCCAGGTCCTCTACAGAGCTATAGTCTAACTGTAGGGCTGCCAGGTCCTCATCTCTACAGAGCTATAGTCTAACTGTAGGGCTGCCAGGTCCTGTCCTCTACAGAGCTATAGTCTAACTGCAGGGCTGCCAGGTCCTCAACTCTACAGAGCTATAGTCTAACTGTAGGACTGCCAGGTCCTCTAATCTACAGAGCTATAGTCTAACTGTAGGGCTGCCAGGTCATCTCCTCTACAGAGCTAACTGTAGAGCTGCCAGGTCCTCTCCTCTACAGAGCTATAGTCTAACTGTAGGGGCTGCCAGGTCCTCTCCACTACAGAGCTATAGTCTAACTGTAGGGGCTGCCAGGTCCTCTCCTCTACAGAGCTAACTGTGAGAGCTGCCAGGTCCTCTCCTCTACAGAGCTATAGTCTAACTGTAGGGCTGCCAGGTCCTCTCCTCTACAGAGCTATAGTCTAACTGTAGGGCTGCCAGGTCCTCTCCTCTACAGAGCTAACTGTAGAGCTGCCAGGTCCTCTCTCCTCTACAGAGCTATAGTCTAACTGTAGGGCTGCCAGGTCCTCTCCTCTACAGAGCTATAGTCTAACTGTAGGGCTGCCAGGTCCTCTCCACTACAGAGCTATAGTCTAACTGTAGGGCTGCCAGGTCCTCTCCTCTAAAGAGCTATAGTCTAACTGTAGGGCTGCCAGGTCCTCAACTCTACAGAACTATAGTCTAACTGTAGGGCTGCCAGGTGCTCTCCTCTACAGAGCTATAGTCTAACTGTAGGGCTGCCAGGTCCTCTCCTCTAAAGAGCTATAGTCTAACTGTAGGGCTGCCAGGTCCTCAACTCTACAGAACTATAGTCTAACTGTAGGGCTGCCAGGTGCTCTCCTCTACAGAGCTATAGTCTAACTGCAGGGCTGCCAGGTCCTCTCCCTCTACAGAGCTATAGTCTAACTGTAGAGCTGCCAGGTCCTCTCACCTGAAGAGATATAGTCTAACTGTAGGGTTGCCAGGTCCTCTACAGAGCTATAGTCTAACTGTAGGGCTGCCAGGTCCTCTCCTCTACAGAGCTATAGTCTAACTGCAGGGCTGCCAGGTCCTTTGCTCTACAGAGCTATAGTCTAACTGTAGGGCTGCCAGGTCCTCTCTCTTAAGAGCTATAGTCTAACTGTAGGGCTGCCAGGTCCTCTCCTCTGCAGAGCTAACTGTAGGGCTGCCATGTCCTGTCCTACAAGAGCTATAGTCTAACTGTAGGGCTGCCAGGTCCTCTACAGAGCTATAGTCAAACTGTAGGGCTGCCAGGTCCTCTCCTCTACAGAGATATAGTCTAACTGTAGGGCTGCCAGGTCCTCTCCCCTGAAGAGCTATATTCTAACTGTAGGGCTGCCAGGTCCTCTCACTCTGCAGAGCTATAGTCTAACTGTAGGGCTGCCAGGTGCTCTCCTCTACAGAGCTATAGTCTAACTGTAGGGCTGCCAGGTCCTCCTACAGAGCTATAGTCTAACTGCAGGGCTGCCATGTCCTCTCCTCCTCAGAGCTATAGTCTAACTGTAGGGCTTCGAGTCCTCTCCTCTACAGAGCTATAGTCTAACTGCAGGGCTGCCAGGTCCTCTCCTCTACAGAGCTATAGTCTAACTGCAGGGCTGCCAGGTCCTCTCCTCTACAGAGATATAGTCTAACTGCAGGGCTGCCAGGTCCTCTCTCTGACAGAGCTATAGTCTAACTGCAGGCCTGCCAGGTCCTCTCACTCTACAGAGATATAGTCTAACTGTAGGGCTGCCAGGTCCTCTCCTATACAGAGCTATAGTCTAACTGTAGAGCTGCCAGGTCCTCTCACCTGAAGAGATATAGTCTAACTGTAGGGCTGCCAGGTCCTCTCACCTGAAGAGCTATAGTTTAACTGTAGTGCTGCCAGGTCCTCTCACCTGAAGAGATATAGTCTAACTGTAGGGCTGCCAGGTCCTCTCCTATACAGAGCTATAGTCTAACTGTAGAGCTGCCAGGTCCTCTCCTCTATAGAGCTATAGTCTAACTGTAGGGCTGCCAGGTCCTCTACAGAGCTATAGTCTAACTGTAGGGCTGCCAGGTCCTCTACAGAGCTATAGTCTAACTGTAGGGCTGCCAGGTCCTCATCTCTACAGAGCTATAGTCTAACTGTAGGGCTGCCAGGTCCTGTCCTCTACAGAGCTATAGTCTAACTGCAGGGCTGCCAGGTCCTCAACTCTACAGAGCTATAGTCTAACTGTAGGACTGCCAGGTCCTCTAATCTACAGAGCTATAGTCTAACTGTAGGGCTGCCAGGTCATCTCCTCTACAGAGCTAACTGTAGAGCTGCCAGGTCCTCTCCTCTACAGAGCTATAGTCTAACTGTAGGGCTGCCAGGTCCTCTCCACTACAGAGCTATAGTCTAACTGTAGGGCTGCCAGGTCCTCTCCTCTACAGAGCTAACTGTAGAGCTGCCAGGTCCTCTCCTCTACAGAGCTATAGTCTAACTGTAGGGCTGCCAGGTCCTCTCCTCTACAGAGCTATAGTCTAACTTTAGGGCTGCCAGGTCCTCTCCTCTACAGAGCTAACTGTAGAGCTGCCAGGTCCTCTCCTCTACAGAGCTATAGTCTAACTGTAGGGCTGCCAGGTCCTCTCCTCTACAGAGCTATAGTCTAACTGTAGGGCTGCCAGGTCCTCTCCACTACAGAGCTATAGTCTAACTGTAGGGCTGCCAGGTCCTCTCCTCTAAAGAGCTATAGTCTAACTGTAGGGCTGCCAGGTCCTCAACTCTACAGAACTATAGTCTAACTGTAGGGCTGCCAGGTGCTCTCCTCTACAGAGCTATAGTCTAACTGTAGGGCTGCCAGGTCCTCTCCTCTAAAGAGCTATAGTCTAACTGTAGGGGCTGCCAGGTCCTCAACTCTACAGAACTATAGTCTAACTGTAGGGCTGCCAGGTGCTCTCCTCTACAGAGCTATAGTCTAACTGCAGGGCTGCCAGGTCCTCTCCTCTACAGAGCTATAGTCTAACTGTAGAGCTGCCAGGTCCTCTCACCTGAAGAGATATAGTCTAACTGTAGGGTTGCCAGGTCCTCTACAGAGCTATAGTCTAACTGTAGGGCTGCCAGGTCCTCTCCTCTACAGAGCTATAGTCTAACTGCAGGGCTGCCAGGTCCTCTCCTCTACAGAGCTATAGTCTAACTGTAGGGCTGCCAGGTCCTCTCACTTGAAGAGATATAGTCTAACTGTAGGGCTGCCAGGTCCTCTCACCTGAAGAGCTATAGTTTAACTGTAGGGCTGCCAGGTCCTCTCACCTGAAGAGATATAGTCTAACTGTAGGGCTGCCAGGTCCTCTCCTATACAGAGCTATAGTCTAACTGTAGAGCTGCCAGGTCCTCTCACCTGAAGAGATATAGTCTAACTGTAGGGCTGCCAGGTCCTCTCACCTGCAGAGATAAAGTCTAACTGTAGGGCTGCCAGGTCATCTCACCTGAAGAGATATAGTCTAACTGTAGGGCTGCCAGGTCCTCTCACCTGAAGAGATATAGTCTAACTGTAGGGCTGCCAGGTCATCTCACCTGAAGAGCTATAGTTTAACTGTAGGGCTGCCAGGTCCTCTCACCTGAAGAGATATAGTCTAACTGTAGGGCTGCCAGGTCCTCTCCTATACAGAGCTATAGTCTAACTGTAGAGCTGCCAGGTCCTCTCACCTGAAGAGATATAGTCTAACTGTAGGGCTGCCAGGTCCTCTCACCTGAAGAGCTATAGTTTAACTGTAGGGCTGCCAGGTCCTCTCACCTGAAGAGATATAGTCTAACTGTAGGGCTGCCAGGTCCTCTCCTATACAGAGCTATAGTCTAACTGTAGAGCTGCCAGGTCCTCTCCTCTATAGAGCTATAGTCTAACTGTAGGGCTGCCAGGTCCTCTACAGAGCTATAGTCTAACTGTAGGGCTGCCAGGTCCTCTACAGAGCTATAGTCTAACTGTAGGGCTGCCAGGTCCTCATCTCTACAGAGCTATAGTCTAACTGTAGGGCTGCCAGGTCCTGTCCTCTACAGAGCTATAGTCTAACTGCAGGGCTGCCAGGTCCTCAACTCTACAGAGCTATAGTCTAACTGTAGGACTGCCAGGTCCTCTACTCTACAGAGCTATAGTCTAACTGTAGGGGCTGCCAGGTCCTCTCCTCTACAGAGCTAACTGTAGGGCTGCCAGGTCTCTCCTCTACAGAGCTATAGTCTAACTGTAGGGCTGCCAGGTCCTCTCCCCTACAGAGCTATAGTCTAACTGTAGGGCTGCCAGGTCCTCTCCTCTACAGAGCTAACTGTAGAGCTGCCAGGTCCTCTCCTCTACAGAGCTATAGTCTAACTGTAGGGCTGCCAGGTCCTCTCCTCTACAGAGCTATAGTCTAACTGTAGGGGCTGCCAGGTCCTCTCCTCTACAGAGCTAACTGTAGAGCTGCCATGTCCTCTCCTCTACAGAGCTATAGTCTAACTGTAGGGCTGCCAGGTCCTCTCCTCTACAGAGCTATAGTCTAACTGTAGGGCTGCCAGGTCCTCTCCCCTACAGAGCTATAGTCTAACTGTAGGGCTGCCAGGTCCTCTCACTCTAAAGAGCTATAGTCTAACTGTAGGGCTGCCAGGTCCTCAACTCTACAGAGCTATAGTCTAACTGTAGGGCTGCTAGGTCCTCTACTCTACAGAGCTATAGTCTAACTGTAGGGCTGCCAGGTGCTCTCCTCTACAGAGCTATAGTCTAACTGCAGGGCTGCCAGGTCCTCTCCTCTACAGAGCTATAGTCTAACTGTAGAGCTGCCAGGTCCTCTCACCTGAAGAGATATAGTCTAACTGTAGGGTTGCCAGGTCCTCTACAGAGCTATAGTCTAACTGTAGGGCTGCCAGGTCCTCTCCTCTACAGAGCTATAGTCTATCTGAAGGGCTGCCAGGTCCTCTGCTCTACAGAGCTATAGTCTAACTGTAGGGCTGCCAGGTCCTCTGCTCTACAGAGCTATAGTCTAACTGTAGGGCTGCCAGGTCCTCTCCTCTACAGAGCTAACTGTAGGGCTGCCATGTCCTGTCCTCTACAGAGCTATAGTCTAACTGTAGGGCTGCCAGGTCCTCTACAAAGCTATAGTCAAACTGTAGGGCTGCCAGGTCCTCTCCTCTACAGAGATATAGTCTAACTGTAGGGCTGCCAGGTCCTCTCCTCTACAGAGCTATATTCTAACTGTAGGGCTGCCAGGTCCTCTCCTCTACAGAGCTATAGTCTAACTGTAGGGCTGCCAGGTGCTCTCCTCTACAGAGCTATAGTCTAACTGTAGGGCTGCCAGGTCCTCTACAGAGCTATAGTCTAACTGCAGGGCTGCCATGTCCTCTCCTCTACAGAGCTATAGTCTAACTGTAGGGCTTCCAGGTCCTCTCCTCTACAGAGATATAGTCTAACTGCAGGGCTGCCAGGTCCTCTCCTCTACAGAGCTATAGTCTAACTGCAGGGCTGCCAGGTCCTCTCCTCTACAGAGATATAGTCTAACTGCAGGGCTGCCAGGTCCTCTCCTCTACAGAGCTATAGTCTAACTGCAGGCCTGCCAGGTCCTCTCCTCTACAGAGATATAGTCTAACTGTAGGGCTGCCAGGTCCTCTCCTCTACAGAGCTATAGTCTAACTGCAGGGCTGCCAGGTCCTCTCCTCTACAGAGCTATAGTCTAACTGCAGGGCTGCCAGGTCCTCTCCTCTACAGAGCTATAGTCTAACTGTAGGGCTGCCAGGTCCTCTCCTCTACAGAGCTATAGTCTAACTGCAGGGCTGCCAGGTCCTCTCCTCTACAGAGATATAGTCTAACTGTAGGGCTGCCAGGTCCTCTTCTCTCAGGTAGCCGGTCCCCCTCTACAGAGCTATAGTCTAACTGTAGGGCTGCCAGGTCCTCTCACCTGAAGAGATATAGTCTAACTGTAGGGCTGCCAGGTCCTCTCACCTGAAGAGATATAGTCTAACTGTAGGGCTGCCAGGTCCTCTCACCTGAAGAGATATAGTCTAACTGTAGGGCTGCCAGGTCCTCTCACCTGAAGAGATATAGTCTAACTGTAGGGCTGCCAGGTCATCTCACCTGAAGAGCTATAGTTTAACTGTAGGGCTGCCAGGTCCTCTCACCTGAAGAGATATAGTCTAACTGTAGGGCTGCCAGGTCCTCTCCTATACAGAGCTATAGTCTAACTGTAGAGCTGCCAGGTCCTCTCACCTGAAGAGATATAGTCTAACTGTAGGGCTGCCAGGTCCTCTCACCTGAAGAGCTATAGTTTAACTGTAGGGCTGCCAGGTCCTCTCACCGAAGAGATATAGTCTAACTGTAGGGCTGCCAGGTCCTCTCCCTATACAGAGCTATAGTCTAACTGTAGGGCTGCCAGGTCCTCTCCTCTATAGAGCTATAGTCTAACTGTAGGGCTGCCAGGTCCTCTCCTACAGAGCTATAGTCTAACTGTAGGGCTGCCAGGTCCTCTCCTCTACAGAGCTATAGTCTAACTGTAGGGCTGCCAGGTCCTCTACAGAGCTATAGTCTAACTGTAGGGCTGCCAGGTCCTCTACAGAGCTATAGTCTAACTGCAGGGCTGCCAGGTCCTCATCTCTACAGAGCTATAGTCTAACTGTAGGGCTGCCAGGTCCTGTCCTCTACAGAGCTATAGTCTAACTGTAGGGCTGCCAGGTCCTCTCCTCTACAGAGCTATAGTCTAACTGTAGGGCTGCCAGGTGCTCTCCTCTACAGAGCTATAGTCTAACTGTAGGGCTGCCAGGTCCTCTACAGAGCTATAGTCTAACTGCAGGGCTGCCAGGTCCTCTCCTCTACAGAGCTATAGTCTAACTGTAGGGCTGCCAGGTCCTCTCCTCTACAGAGCTATAGTCTAACTGCAGGGCTGCCAGGTCCTCTCCTCTACAGAGCTATAGTCTAACTGCAGGGCTGCCAGGTCCTCTCCTCTACAGAGATATAGTCTAACTGTAGGGCTGCCAGGTCCTCTCCTCTACAGAGCTATAGTCTAACTGCAGGGCTGCCAGGTCCTCTCCTCTACAGAGATATAGCTCCAACTAGGGCTCAGGTCCTCTAGAGAGCTGTAGTCTAACTGCAGGGCTGCCAGGTCCTCTCCTCTACAGAGCTATAGTCTAACTGCAGGGCTGCCAGGTCCTCTCCTCTACAGAGCTATAGTCTAACTGCAGGGCTGCCAGGTCCTCTCCTCTACAGAGATATAGTCTAACTGTAGGGCTGCCAGGTCCTCTCCTCTACAGAGCTATAGTCTAACTGCAGGGCTGCCAGGTCCTCTCCTCTACAGAGATATAGTCTAACTGTAGGGCTGCCAGGTCCTCTCCTCTACAGAGCTATAGTCTAACTGTAGGGCTGCCAGGTCCTCTCCTCTACAGAGCTATAGTCTAACTGCAGGGCTGCCAGGTCCTCTCCTCTACAGAGATATAGTCTAACTGTAGGGCTGCCAGGTCCTCTACAGATCTGTAGTCTAACTGCAGGGCTGCCAGGTCCTCTCCTCTACAGAGCTATAGTCTAACTGTAGGGCTGCCAGGTCCTCTACAGAGATATAGTCTAACTGTAGGGCTGCCAGGTCCTCTCCTCTACAGAGCTATAGTCTAACTGCAGGGCTGCCAGGTCCTCTCCTCTACAGAGCTATAGTCTAACTGTAGGGCTGCCAGGTCCTCTCCTCTACAGAGCTATAGTCTAACTGTAGGGCTGCCAGGTCCTCTCCTCTACAGAGCTATAGTCTAACTGCAGGGCTGCCAGGTCCTCTCCTCTACAGAGCTATAGTCTAACTGCAGGGCTGCCAGGTCCTCTCCTCTACAGAGATATAGTCTAACTGTAGGGCTGCCAGGTCCTCTACAGAGCTGTAGTCTAACTGCAGGGCTGCCAGGTCCTCTCCTCTACAGAGATATAGTCTAACTGTAGGGCTGCCAGGTCCTCTACAGAGCTGTAGTCTAACTGCAGGGCTGCCAGGTCCTCTCCTCTACAGAGCTATAGTCTAACTGTAGGGCTGCCAGGTCCTCTCCTCTACAGAGCTATAGTCTAACTGCAGGGCTGCCAGGTCCTCTCCTCTACAGAGATATAGTCTAACTGTAGGGCTGCCAGGTCCTCTCCTCACAGAGCTATAGTCTAACTGCAGGGCTGCCAGGTCCTCTCCTCTACAGAGCTGTAGTCTAACTGCAGGGCTGCCAGGTCCTCTCCTCTACAGAGATATAGTCTAACTGTAGGGCTGCCAGGTCCTCTCCTCTACAGAGCTATAGTCTAACTGCAGGGCTGCCAGGTCCTCTCCTCTACAGAGCTATAGTCTAACTGCAGGGCTGCCAGGTCCTCTCCTCTACAGAGCTATAGTCTAACTGTAGGGCTGCCAGGTCCTCTCCTCTACAGAGATATAGTCTAACTGTAGGGCTGCCAGGTCCTCTACAGAGCTGTAGTCTAACTGCAGGGCTGCCAGGTCCTCTCCTCTACAGAGCTATAGTCTAACTGTAGGGCTGCCAGGTCCTCTCCTCTACAGAGCTATAGTCTAACTGCAGGGCTGCCAGGTCCTCTCCTCTACAGAGATATAGTCTAACTGTAGGGCTGCCAGGTCCTCTCCTCTACAGAGCTATAGTCTAACTGCAGGGCTGCCAGGTCCTCTCCTCTACAGAGCTGTAGTCTAACTGCAGGGCTGCCAGGTCCTCTCCTCTACAGAGATATAGTCTAACTGTAGGGCTGCCAGGTCCTCTCCTCTACAGAGCTATAGTCTAACTGCAGGGCTGCCAGGTCCTCTCCTCTACAGAGCTATAGTCTAACTGCAGGGCTGCCAGGTCCTCTCCTCTACAGAGCTATAGTCTAACTGTAGGGCTGCCAGGTCCTCTCCTCTACAGAGATATAGTCTAACTGTAGGGCTGCCAGGTCCTCTCCTCTACAGAGCTATAGTCTAACTGTAGGGCTGCCAGGTCCTCTCCTCTACAGAGATATAGTCTAACTGTAGGGCTGCCAGGTCCTCTCCTCTACAGAGATATAGTCTAACTGTAGGGCTGCCAGGTCCTCTCCTCTACAGAGCTATAGTCTAACTGTAGGGCTGCCAGGTCCTCTCCTCTACAGAGCTATAGTCTAACTGCAGGGCTGCCAGGTCCTCTCCTCTACAGAGATATAGTCTAACTGTAGGGCTTCCAGGTCCTCTCCTCTACAGAGCTATAGTGTAACTGTAATAATAATAATATAATATGTCATTTAGCAGACGCTTTTATCCAAAGCAACTTACAGTCATGCGTGCATACATTTTTACGTATGGGTGGTCCCGGGGATCGAACCCACTACCTTGGCTTTACAAGCGCCGTGCTCTACCAGCTGAGCTACAGAGGACAGATAGACTCAGGGTTCGGGGTAGTTGTATACAGTGGGCGAAAAAAGTATTTAGTCAGCCACCAATTGTGCAAGTTCTCCCACTTAAAAAGATGAGAGAGGCCTGTAATTTTCATCATAGGTACACCTCAACTATGACAGACAAATTGAGGGAAAAAATTCCAGAAAATCACATTGTAGGATTTTTTATGAATTTATTTGCAAATTATGGTGGAAAATAAGTCTTTGGTCACCTACAAACAAGCAAGATTTCTGGCTCTCACAGACCTGTAACTTCTTCTTTAAGAGGCTCCTCTGTCCTCCACTCGTGACCTGTATTAATGGCACCTGTTTGAACTTGTTATCAGTATAAAAGACACCTGTCCACAACCTCAAACAGTCACACTCCAAACTCCACTATGGCCAAGACCAAAGAGCTGTCAAAGGACACCAGAAACAAAATTGTAGACCTGCACCAGGCTGGGAAGACTGAATCTGCAATAGGTAAGCAGCTTGGTTTGAAGAAATCAACTGTGGGAGCAATTATTAGGAAATGGAAGACATACAAGACCAGTGATAATCTCCCTCGATCTGGGGCTCCACGCAAGATCTCACCCCGTGGGGGTCAAAATGATCACAAGAACGGTGAGCAAAAATCCCAGAACCACACAGGGGGACCTAGTGAATGACCTGCAGAGAGCTGGGACCAAAGTAACAAAGCCTACCATCAGTAACACACTACGCCGGCAGGGACTCAAATCCTGCAGTGCAAGACGTGTCCCCCTGCTTAAGCCAGTACATGTCCAGGCCCGTCTGAAATTTTGCTAGAGTGCATTTGGATGATCCAGAAGAGGATTGGGAGAATGTCATATGGTCAGATGAAACCAAAATATAAATTTTTGGTAAAAACTCAACTCGTCGTGTTTGGAGGACAAAGAATGCTGAGTTGCATCCAAAGAACACCATGCCTACTGTGAAGCATGGGGGTGGAAACATCATGCTTTGGGGCTGTTTTTCTGCAAAGGGACCAGGACGACTGATCCGTGTAAAGGAAAGAATGAATGGGGCCACGTATTGTGAGATTTTGAGTCAAAACCTCCTTCCATCAGCAAGGGCATTGAAGATGAAACGTGGCTGGGTCTTTCAGCATGACAACGATCCCAAACACACCGCCCAGGCAACGAAGGAGTGGCTTCGTAAGAAGCATTTCAAGGTCCTGGAGTGGCCTAGCCAGTCTCCAGATCTCAACCCCATAGAACATCTTTGGAGGGAGTTGAAAGTCCGTGTTGCCCAGCGACAGCCCCAAAACATCACTGCTCTAGAGGAGATCTGCATGGAGGAATGGGCCAAAATACCAGCAACAGTGTGTGAAAACCTTGTGAAGACTTTGACCTGTGTCATTGCCAACAAAGTGTACATAACAAAGTATTGAGAAACTTTTGTTATTGACCAAATACTTATTTTCCACCATAATTTGCAAATAAATTCATAAAGAATCCTACAATGTGATTTTCTGGATTTTTTTCCCTCAATTTGTCTGTCATAGTTGACGTGTACCTATGATGAAAATGACATGCCTCTCTCATCTTTTTAAGTGGGAGAACATGCACAATTGGTGGCTGACTAAATACTTTTTTCCCCCACTGTATTTGAGATTCTTCAAATAGCCATCCTTTGCCTTGATGACAGCTTTGCACACTCTTGGCATTCTCTCAAACAGCTTCACCTGGAATGCTTTTCCAACAGTCTTGAAGGAGTTCCCTCATATTCTGAGCACTTGTTAGCTGCCCTCTTGATGGTGGAGAGAAAAATGTATGTTTTAAAGTAAATTTCCTGGAATTCTGCACAATTTACTATGTGGCATAGACATTTTTTTGCAGTTTTAAAGCAAGTTTTCTGCAGCTCTACACATTTTGCCATGGGGCAGAGAGAAAGTTTGGCAGTTTTTAAGCTAATTTCCTACACTCACTTCTATACATTTTGCCATGGGGCCATGACTAGCAAAATGTATGTGGGCCCTCTGGAGATTGGTATTCGGCCATCATTTCTACAAGTTTAGATAACTGGCTAGACTAATTTACCAATCTAAACCTTTTTAGCTGACATGGCTAATTGAGTGACTGTCAGTGACTAACAAAACAAGAGAAAAACTGCTGATGCACAACCAAATGTCGAACTTTTACCTTGTTATTCTACTATTCTTAATTTTTTGTATAGACATTTTATTTACTTTTTATCTTTAACACAAAACAACCAACGCATTAAACAAAACAAAAAACACAAATACAAAATACAAAATACAAATGCATAGGGATATTTTTTGCAAAGAGGAGTGGGACAAAATCCCTCCTGAGATGTGTGCAAACCTGGTGGCCAACTACAAGAAACGTCTGACCTCTGTGATTGCCAGCAAGGGTTTTGCCACCAAGTACTAAGTCATGTTTTGCAGAGGGGTCAAATACTTATTTCCCTCATTAAAATGCAAATCAATTTATAACATGCTTTTTTCTGGATTTTTTTGTTGTTATTCTGTCTCTCACTGTTCAAATAAACCTACCATTAAAATTATAAACTGATCATTTCTTTGTCAGTGGGTAAACGTACAAAATCAGCAGGGGATCAAATACTTTTTTCCCTCACTGTATATAGCCTCCCTACTGTTATTTTACTGCTGCTCTTTAATTATTTCATTATCTATTTTTTACTTAACACTTATTTTTCTTAATACTGCATTGTTGGTTAAGGGCTTGTAAGTAAGTATTTCACTGTAAAGTCTACACCTGTTGTATTCGGCGCATGTGACAAATAACATTTGATTTGATTTGATTTGATATGTTAGTATCATTCCCCAACCAGGTCAAAGGTCAAGGAGCTGCCACTTCTTCAATTAACATGACCATAACATGAAAACATGACCCTGGGCCTTCCTCTCTAAGTGATAACTCTAGAACCTGACCTCAGTCACACCATTACAAACACACTGACCCTGGTGGGTTCCACCCTGACCCTAAACTTTCCTCTTTACCTCTGACCTTTCACCTTGGTTGAAATCCTCTGATTTCAATGAGTTCTGTACTAAGGAGTCTTGACCAGGACCAGGAGTTTTTCCTGAATATTTGAATTGACCCGGGAAAAACTCCTGGCACTAGGTACATCATAGCCTCCTGGCATTGCTCAGGATTCCAGAGCCACGTCTTAATCTACAGTAATCTATCCTATTATAAAGAAATACTTACCTGATTACTCTCCTTGTTACTGGAAATAACATTATTCTAAGCCAATGAAGAGTGAAGAGCTATTAATTAACAGTGGTCACATGTCCCGCCAATGAAAACACTAAATGCACCATCACGGCAAGTGCAATGGCCAGATGATGAAAATTTACAGTCAGCGATGAAAACGGCTTTCAGCAAGGTGGAACAGGCTCGAACACCAGGTTGGCTTCTCTGTCTCTCCCTCTCCATCTCTCTCTCCATCTCTCTCTCTCTCTGTCTCTCTCTCTACCCCCTCTCTCTACACCTCTCTCGCTGTCTCTCTCTACCCCTCTCTCTCTCGCTCTCTCTCTCTCTGCCCCTCTCTCTCTCTACCCCCCTCTCTCTCTCGCTCTCTCTGCCTCTCTCTACCCCTCTCTCTCTCTCTCTCTCTCTCTCTCTCTCTCTCTCTCTCTGCTCTCTCTCTCTCTCTACCCCTCTCTCTCTCTCTCTCTCTCTCTCTCTCTCTCTCTCTCTCTACCCCTCTCTCTCTCTCTCTCTCTCTCTCGCTCTCGCTCTCTCTGCCTCTCTCTCTCTCAATTAAATTTCAATTTCAATTTAAGGGCTTTATTGGCATGGGAAACGTATGTTAACATTGCCAAAGCAAGTGAAGTAGATAGTAAACAAAAGTGAAATAAACAATAAATATTAACAGTAAACATTACACTCAGTTCAAGTTCAAAAGAATAAAGACATTTCAAATGTCATATTATGTATATATACAGTGTTGTAACAATATACAAATAGTTAAAGTACAAATGGGTATTTACAATGGTGTTTGTTCTTCACTGGTTGCCCTTTTCTTGTGGCAACAGGTCACAAATCTTGCTACTGTGATGGCACACTGTGGTATTTCACCCAGTAGATAACGGATTTTATCAAAATTGGGTTTGTTTTCAAATTCTTTGTGGATCTCTGTAATCTGAGGGAAATATGTGTCTCTAATATGGTCATACATTTGGCAGGAGGTTAGGAAGTGCAGCTCAGTTTCCACCTCATTTTGTGGGCAGTGTGCACATAGCCTGTCTTCTCTTGAGAGCCAGGTCTGCCTACGGCGGCCTTTCTCAATTGCAAGGCTACGCTCATTGAGTCTGTACATAGTAAAAACGTTCCTTAAGTTTGGTTCAGTCACAGTGGTCAGGTATTCTGCCACTGTGTACTCTCTGTTCAGGGCCAAATAGCATTCTAGTTTGCTCTGTTTTTTTGTTAATTCTTTCCAATGTGTCAAGTAATTCTCTTTTTGTTTTCTCATGATTTGGTTTGGTCTAATTGTGTTGCTGTCCTGGGGCTCTGTGGGGTCTATTTGTGTTTGTGAACAGAGCCCCAAGACCAGCTTGCTTAGTTGACTCTTCTCCAGGTTCATCTCTCTGTAGGTGATGGCTTTGTTATGGAAGGTTTGGGAATCGCTTCCTTTTAAGTGGTTATAGAATTTAACGGCTCTTTTCTGGATTTTTTATCATTAGCGGGTAACGGCCTAATTCTGCTCTACTTGCATTATTTGGTATTTTTTGTTGTACACAAAGGATATTTTTGCAGAATTCTGCATGCAGAGTCTCAATTTGGTGTTTGTCCCATTTTGTGAATTATTGGTTGGTGAGCAGACCCCAGACCTCACAACCATAAAGGGCAAGTATTTTTAGCCAGATCCTAATTGGTGTGTTGAATTTTATGTTCCTTTTGATGGCATAGAAGGCCCTTCTTGCCTTGTCTCTCAGATCGTTCACAGCTTTGTGGAAGTTACCTGTGGCGCTGATGTTTAGGCCGAGGCATGTGTAGTTTTTTGTGTGCTCTAGGTCAACGGTGTCTAGATGGAATTTGTATTTGTGGTCCTGGCAACTGGACCTTTTTTGGAACACCATCCTTTTTGTACTGTACTGAGTACAAGAGATTTACTTTCAGGGCCCAGGTCTGACAGAATCTGTGCAGAAGATCTAGGTGCTGCTGTAGGCCCTCCTTGGTTGGTGACAGAAGCACCAGATCATCAGCAAACAGTAGATATTTGACTTCAGATTCTAGTAGGGTGAGGCAGGGTGCTGCAGACTGTTCTAGTGCCCTCGCCAATTCGTTGATATATATGTTGAAGAGGGTGGGGCTTAAACTGCACCCTGTCTCACCCCACATGCCTGTGGAAAGAAATGTGTGTGTATTTGCCAATTTTAACCGCGCACTTGTTGTTTGTGTACATGGATTTTATAATGTCGTATGTTTTTCCCCCAACCCCATTTTCCATCAATTTGTATAGCAGACCCTCATGCCAAATTGAGTCAAAAGCTTTTTTGAAATCAACAAAGCAAGAGAAGACGTTGCCTTTGTTTTGGTTTGTTTGTTTGTCAATTAGGGTGTGCAGGGTGAATACGTGGTTTGTCGTACGGTAATTTGGTAAAAAACGAATTTGTCATTTGCTCAGTACATTGTTTTCACTGAGGAAATGAACTAGTCTGCTGTTAATGATAATGCAGAAGACTTTCCCAAGGTTGCCGTTGACGCATAACCCACTGTAGTTATTGGGGTCAAATTTGTCTCCACTTTTGTGGATTGGGGTGATCAGTCCTTGGTTCCAAATATTGGGGAAGATGCCAGAGCTAAGGATGATGTTAAAGAGTTTAAGCATAGCCAATTGGAATTCGTGGTCTGTATATTTGATCGTTTCATTGAGGATACCATCAACACCACAGGCCTTTTTGGGTTGGAGGGTTTGTATTTTGTCCTGTAGTTCATTCAATGTAATTGGAGAATACAGTGGGTTCTGGTAGTCTTTAATAGTTGATTCTAAGATTTGCATTTGATCATGTATATTTTTTTGCTGTTTGTTCTTTGTTATAGGGCCAAAAAGAGTGGAGAAGTGGTTTACCCATACATCTCCGTTTTGGATGGATAGCTCTTCGTGTTGTTGTTTGTTTAGTGTTTTCCAATTTTCCCAGAAGTGGTTAGAGTCAATTACGTTGAGCTGATTTCTGACATGCTGTTCCTTCTTTTTCCGTAGTGTATTTCTGTATTGTTTTAGTGATTCATCATAGTGAAGGCATGGGCTCAGGTTTTCTGGGTCTCTATGTTTTTGGTTGGATAGGTTTCTCAATTTCTTTCTTAGGTTTTTGCATTCTTCATCAAACCATTTGTCACTGTTGTTACTTTTCTTCAGTTTTCTGTTAGAGATTTTTAGATTTGATAGGGAAGCTGAGAGGTCAAATATACTGTTTAGGTTTTCTATTGCCAAGTTTACACCTTCACTATTACAGTGGAACGTTTTGTCCAGGAAGTTGTCTAAAAGGGATTTAATTTGTTGTTGCCTAATTGTTTTTTGGTAGGTTTCGACACTACTTTCCTTCCATCTATAGCATTTCTTAATATTATTCAGTTCCTTTGGCTTTGATGCCTCATGATTGAGTATTTCTTTTTTTTTTTTTTTAGGGGGTTGACCAGCTTTAATATTTCAGATAGATTGTAACTTCCATCAATGTAATTGTCTGCATCACTTCCAATCCCCCATATGTTTTTTTCTCACAAAGATGTATATATATATATATATATATATATATATATATATATATATATATATATATATATATATATATATATATATATATATATTAGAAAACACATAGATATATCAGATATTATATATATATATATCATATATATATGTACACACATATATATATAAAAATAAGTACACACATACACACACATATATATACATACATACATACAGACATTTATACATACATCCATACACACGCACACATATCCTATTTTAAATTATATTTCCCTTCATTACTTTCCGACCCCCACCACCCCTTCCCCAATTGGAGTAAACTAGTGAACAACAACGCTTAGGCCTCTACTTCCAGCCCATACATACTATATACATTTTTTGGACACAGTCAAATTCTACAATAATTATATTTTGTTTGTTTTTACTCCTGAACTTCCTCCGATCATTTTCATGATGTCCATCTGGTTTGCTTTTATATGCCATATTTTTCTAACTGTGCTCTTTCACAAAAGCTCTCAACCTATAACCTATATACTTATTATGGACACAGTATGCTTTACATTAGTTAACTTGTTCTTGTTGTGATTAGTTGTTGTTAGTTGTAATTAGTCCCATCCTCCATTCAACACCTCCCATCTAACTCTTAACACCATCCATATTGGATTTCTATTTGCCATATATATTTCAACTGTACTGTGATGTTTTACAAAAGTTCTGAACCTTTCTATTCTCATTGTTTCTACAGATCATAAATTGAAAATAAACATTTTTGCTAAAAGTATTATTATATTATTGATCGATTGACTATGACTTTTCAGATCACCCAGTAGTGCTATCTGCAGGGTTAGCTCCAGGTAAATATTGCAATCCTTCAGCCATTCCTGGACCTGTGTCCAAAAACAAGCTACAAAGGGACAGTACCAAAACAAATGATCTAATGATTCTGTCTCTTCGCAGCAAAATCTGCAGAGATTATTTCCTTATCAAATAACTGAAAGTGAGAGGTTGTAATCTGAATAAAGGGAAAAAGGCCATTCTTGAACATTGGGTGAGACAATCTTACTAATTTGCTAGGGAACCAGTTCGGATTTAAGTATAACTTTTGTATGATTGTGGCTCAGTTGGTAGAGCATGGCGCTTGCAACGCCAGGGTTGTGGGTTAGTTTCCCACGGGATGCCAGTATGAAACATTTATGCACTCACTAACTGTAAGTCGCTCTGGATAAGAGCATCTGCTAAATGATTAAAATGTAAATGTAAATGTATTTACCTTTCCATGGTAGCAAGATCTTATCTATTTTTGCTAACTTTTATTAAAATGTATTGGAGTGAGATCATTTATTTCATTTGGGATATGTATTCCGAGTATATCCACATCACCATCAGACCATTTTATTGGTAAACTACATTGTAATGTAAAAATTGTATTTTTTAGTGATCCAATACGTAATATTTATCATAATTTGGTTGTAATCCATAGAGGTTAGAAAATGTATCTATCTATCCTCTATGAGGCTGTGGAGGGATTCAAATTGTGGATTTAAAAGAAAACATGAATCATCAGCGTACAATGACACCTTTGTTTTTAAGCCCTGGATTTCTAATCCCTTGATATTATTGTTGGATCTGATTTTAATAGGTAACATCTCGATGGCAATAATAAATAGATATGCCGATAGTGGACAATCTTGTTTCACTCCTCTTGACAGTTTAATACTTTCTGAGAAATAGCCATTATTTACTATTTTACACCTAGGGTTACTGTACATGATTTTAACCCAATTTATAAGAGATTGTCCAAAATTGAAATGCTCCAGGCATTTATATATAAACCCCAGTCGTACTTTATCAAATGCCTTTTCGAAGTCTGCTATGAATAATAGGCCTGGTTTCCCAGATTCCGCATTCTGTCCCCTATCAACACTTTTTAAACTTTTGGTGCCAACGAAAATGACATAAGAAAGAAGTCAAGACGACTAGCTTGATTGAGTCTCCACCATGTATATCTCACTAGATCAGGATATTTAAGCCTCCTTATATCTACTAGTTCTAATGTATCCATGTCATTTACGATTTCCTTAAGAGCATGAGGGTGATTGTTTGTAGTGTGATTTCCTTTACGGTCCATTGAGCTATTTAAAACGGTATTATAATCTCCCACCATAATAATAGAGTCTTGAATTGCTCGCAGAGTTGATAATTTCTGATATATATTGTCAAAGAAGTGTGGATCATCATTATTTGGTCCGTAAAGGTTAATGAGCCATATCTGTTTATGGTCCAATAACATATTTAAAATAATCCATCTACCTTGCGTATCTGTTTGGACAATTTGCACATTCGGATCGAAATTACTGTTAATTAATATCATCACCCCTTTTGAGTTTCTTTGCCCATGGGAGAAGTATTTTCGCCCCCGTTCCTTTTCCCATGCAACTTAATTTAGAATTGTTGAATGAGTTTCCTGTAAACAATAGATATTATATTCCTTCTCTTTGAGCCATGTAAATATTGTTATTCTTTTGTTATTATCTGCTAACCCATTATAATTATAACTGGCTATACTTATTTCACCACATACCATAATGGGATATACAGTGGGGAGAACAAGTATTTGATACACTGCCAAATTACAGACCTCTACATGCTTTGTAAGTAGGAAAACCTACGAAATCGGCAGTGTATCAAATACTTGTTCTCCCCACTGTAAGTTTCAAATCTATTTATCATTATATATGTTTGTAAATTTACCAATAAAAAATACCATAGCGATTGACTGTCCATATAGCTGTACCATGATATTTGCATTGCTACTAAGTAACCCTCCAATTGTTCACCATTAATTCCCCCGCTAAAGCCCCTCCCCATCCCAAGTTGGGCCATCATCCCAGTGATCGGCATCCCACCCCCGTCCCCCCGAATCCCTAGGCCCCCGAGAGGCCAGGACCCATCCATCGAAAACAGCACACAGTGCCACCCACAAAACAGAAGCAGGTCAACCGCCAAAAGCATTTCCAATGCTCTCACCTCAATATATATATATATATATATATATATATATATATATATATATATATATATATATATGCTATTTAAAAATATATATCCATTCAAATATCTTGCATATCTTATTTTCCATCATTATCGATTAATATGCGTAATAATGTTGGCAGTTCATGCGTAGGATTTTAACCTATAACCCGGATTGCCATTGTATTACATTACATTACATTTTTGACAAGCAATTATTATTTTAGCAAACAATTATTGTGGTTCATCCTATATTCTCCCTAACATCCTTACCCCCTTTCAACAGATGTGGGATAAACATACACGCACATACTCTAACACACTCAACCCCTTTCCTCCACAAACAACCATAAGATCAGATGCTCAACGGTTGTTACATCCCAGAGCCCAACTCTAGAAAGGATCTGATTTACAAATGCATATACAGTTACAGCTGTTTGAGAAAGCATGCAAGATTGAGCAAAAATTGACAACAATGTGAGATTTGATTAATCAATTTAATCTATGTCAAGTCCTAGGTGATGGAGTTTTGCTCTGTTCAAGTAGACTGTGATTTTGCTGTGGTCTGATAGGGGTGTCAGTGGGCTGACTGTGAACGCTCTGAGAGACTCTGGGTTGAGGTCAGTGATAAAGTAGTCTACAGTACTACTGCCAAGAGATGAGCTGCAGGTGTACCTACCATAGGAGTCACCTCGAAGCCTACCATTGACTATGTACATACCCAGTGTGCGACAGAGCTGCAGGAGTTGTGACCCGTTTTTGTTGGTTATGTTGTCGTAGTTGTGTCTAGGGGGGGCATATGGGGGAGGGAATGCTGTCACCTCCAGGTAGGTGTTTGTCCCCCTGTGTGCTGAAGGTGTCAGGTTCTTGTCCAGTTCTGGCATTTAGGTCGCCACAGACTAATACATGTCCCTGGGTCTGGAAATGATTGATTTCCCCCTCCAGGATGGAGAAGCTGTCTTCATTAAAGTATGGGGATTCTAGTGGGGGGGATATAGGTAGCACACAGGAGGACATTTTTCTCTGTTGAGATCATTTCCTTTTGAATTTCTAGCCAAATGTAAAATGTTCCTGTTTTGATTAATTTAATAGAGTGAGTTAGGTCTGCTCTATACCAATTTAGCACACCCCCTGAGTCCCTTCCGTGTTTCACACCTGGTAGTTTGGTGGATGGGACTACCAGCTCTCCGTAACCTAGAGGGCAACCAGTGGGTCCGTCTCCTCTATACCATGTTTCTTGTAGGATGACAATGTCTGTATTTCCTCAGGCCTTGGATATTCCAGGATGAAATAGTGAAGGCTTTGTGTTCCATAAAGTATCTAATGTTGTTGGTCGTGTGGTTTGGCCTCAGGCCGGTAATTGTGAGCAGAGCCTGCTGAGCCTCTGGTTCATGCCATTGGCTTGGGCTAGTGTAAGAGTAGGGCGTATGTGTGACTTTCACGTTTATTTTCTTGTATGTCTTTCCTGTTTGAGTCCATAAGGAGTACAATCTGTGGCTTGTGTATGTACTCAGTGGGTGTGGGAGGGTCGTCATGAGGGCTATCTGGGTGGCTGACAGGGGGGTGCTCAGAGGGGTTGTGATCCCCTGCGCTTGGCGTTCTTCATTTGTTTGTCTGGCTGTGATGTCGAGGCTATGGTCAGGGTCTAGGGTGTACTGTTCTGCTGCGGTGTCGAGACTTTGGCCAGGATCTGAGGTGGGCTGTTCTGCTGGCTTCTCTGCGGGGGTGGCCAGCTCTCTAATGGGTTGTTTTCTGTCACCCGTCATCGTTCTCACCTTCTCCTCCAGGACTCTGATCCTCTCCTCTAGTGCTCTGTTCTTCTCCTGCTTCTGCTCTTTCTCCTGTTGATGTTGTCTCACCACAGTCCAGAGTGCAGACATGTCTCTCTCTACCTCCAGCTCTCCAGGTCTAGTTAAGGGGGTGTTGTTGTGCTGGACTGTTGTCTGGGTCTGTGCTGACTGGAGTGTGTTCACCTGCTGTTCCAGCTCCACCTGCCTTACCTCCAGCTGGGTGAATGTATCCTTCATTTCAATGTGGGAGTAGTACTCTGTGCTGGGAAGTTGACTTTCCGCTTGGGGTTGCTCTGTGGGGTTATTTAATGAAGAGGTCTGGTCTGACCCGCTCGGGGTGGGGGTATCTTTCTCAAGGGAGAGCTTCTCCTGCTGAGCTATTTCTTTGATTAGGTGAAAGTCCAGCTGGAACTGTTTGGTGTTGCCCTGTACCAATACTGTTCCAGATTTATAGACTCAGAGTCCTCGTTGTCTTGTATGCTGAGTTTCCACCCATCGCTAACCCCCCCCCTCTTAACAGAGGGGTAGTGTGCTAGTATAGCACTGTGCCATGCCAGGGGATGGTCTGTGTGGAAGATAAGGTTGCTTATGTTCCCATTTTTATAAAAGTCAGCAAAAAGTGTCTCCTGATTTCCCATAAGGAGCTTCATTTTGTACTCTTTTCGTGTTTTATCATTCTTTACATTCAGAGGGTACTTCTAAGGCCTCTCCATTTGGTTGGGGTAGACTGTGCGACTCTCCTGCCATTGTTGGGCTCAAGGGCTTTGACACCTCTCACTTCACACATCAGTGCTAATTGAAGTTGTATCTCTTTGTACTAGCAAGCTTGGTAGCCTTAGCATTCAGTCCTAATAAAGTAAAATATATCATTGTAATGTATTTTTCTTCTTGGTTTTTGAAAGTAAAAAATAGCTTCATACTAAACATTACTCACTCAGTTCCAGGTTGGATGGTGTTTTCAGGTTTCTGTTTGTTTGCCAGAGCATTTGTTGTATAGCTTGGGAATATTCATCCTTGGTAGTAGAAAGCCTTCCAGGTAATTCCAGGTAATTCCGTCCAAAATCAGGTTGTAGGTTGGGAGTTTTGGTTTGGAATGAAGGTTATGTTGTGTCCCTGCCAAAAAATCAAAGTTTATCTAACTCTAAATCTATATTTCTTGTAAAAACATGCTGAAAAATGCAGGAGCAATGTCTTTGAGCTCTCTCTCTCTCTCTCTCCTATGATTTTATTAGAGTGCTCCTACTCTTTGATTCTTGGCTCTGGACTCATCTTTGGTGTTCATAAATCAGAGTGTGTAATTGACAGGAAATACCTGCCTGGTTTGCCCCACCTCACTCACTTCCTGGCAGTCCGCCGTGTTGTTTAGTCTTCAGGTGGTGGTGGTCTCCATGGCTGTCCGGGCTTAGTTTCCTTTGGACAGCACTGTGGTCAGGTCGGGAACCACGAGTGCCTCGTTCTGTCTGTGTGGAGGACATGTTTGAGTGATGGGTAGATCAGTGCCTAGGGCTCGGTCCATACGGGTCTGCACGCTCCAACACATGCAGTCCATCCAGCCTGCTGTCACTCCAGCTCGCACCTCAGCCCCATGAGTTTCCATAATGTGCCATGTGTGCATGTGTTTTTTGTGTGTGTGAGCGTATGTAGAGTGTGTGTCACTAGTTACTGCGCCTCACAGACCACTGAGAGCGAGACCAGGCCCAGAGGTACAGTAGGCTACACGTGGGGGGGAAACGTGATGTTGGACTGATGCCTTTTCCTCTGTTCGTCTTTGGTGCAGCGGTCTGTCTCGCAGTCGTGTGAAGAACCTGTCAGAATAATACTACTGGTTCTGACTATTGGGTTCTCTAGGAAGATGGATTTGTATGGAGCAGATGTTAGATCTTTTTCAGGTCTTGATGGATACTTACTAAATGTTTTCAAATCTCTCTCCTGCTGACCATGCTAATAATCCTGCTATGTCACTGAGTGAACATTCAGTCATAATCCATTTCATAATGCGTTATGAAGTGCTTGTGTAGTGTTACCAATCACACAACTTTGACCCCTAATTAGAGAGACCACTTGATATGACCCCACACGCTCCAGCCTCTGGTTACGTCCCAAATGGCACCCTATTCCCTTTTATAGTGCGCTACGTTTGACCAGGGCCTATTGGGGGCTCTTGTTCAAAGTAGAACACTACATAGGGAATAGGGTGCCATTTGGGACGTTGCCTCTGATTCTCCGCTGAATCTCCAGACTGGGACAAAACAACGGTGGTAGTGGGTGTTGGGATAATGCTGTGACATGATGTGGCTAGCGAGCCTGTAATCGTTCCATTGTGAGTGGAGCTGCACGGTCTCTCAGGGGAATCGACACAGATGCGCTGGTGGTTTGGTACAGTGGTCAATCCAAACGTTTTGTTTTTATTCTCAGACTGACACACTAGCTTTAAGTCTTTAGTGAATGTACTTCTATATTCCAACCCCCCCCACCCCACCCCACACACACACACACACACACACAGACCTTCCAATGCCATATGATACAACATTCTAAATAATAATATGCCATTTAGCAGACACTTTTATCCAAAGCGACTTACAGTCATGCGTGCATACATGACCAAGAGTCAGTGACAAAACCACTGGCAGATCTTCCCGTTACATTACATCACTCTACCTGGCAGTGTCAGAACCAGCTTAGTCAGTTCAGAACTAGTTAAGGCCATCCAATGCGCCAGTTCGATGGGGTTTAGTGAATATAGATTAATTCAACCAATACTGCTGAGAGAGTTGATTTAAATGTTGGCCTCTGCTCTCTGTTTTCCACTGCTTCCCCAGCTATTGCTGCTGTTCAGACCCATCACAGAGTTAGCTCGCTCCCTGGAATGGAAGAATATTACCTAGAAACCCTGAGAGAAAAGAGAATACATTAGCTACCATACAATCACTCACTCAACTCACATCTGCTCAACATTTATACCTCTGTTATGTTTCTTTGCTGTTCCAATGCTGAGACAAAAAACTAAATAGCAAATTGAGTATTCCTACCTGCCAATTTTACTGAGCTCCTGGCTTACGTGATCGACTGCCTTGATAAAATCATAAATCATCTATCAGAGTCTATTACTGTAGATAAGCCTGGTCAATGAAAGAGTCTGGACTGGTTTTTAATGACCTTGAAAACTATGGATTTCCTCCCTGCTTCTATATCACCCCCCCCTCCACCCCCCCTCCTCCCTCCCTCAGGGCAGAGATGATCAAAACCAGATCTTTCAGGGGAAGAACTTCTAAGATGGAAGTGTGTTTGCCTCACTCCTCTGAGATAGGGGTAAAGAAGTGGTCGCTCCTGTTCCATTTAAGCGATGCATAATGAATACTGGATTTGAAGTTCCTAAACCACTTTGCTATTCCGGGGGAATAATGACAGCTCTTATCTTAATTGCCACTTCTACATGACCTGCTGTGTGTTAACCGCTGTCTTATCTTAGCGGTGACAGTCATGAGTCACAGGCAGCCAGTGGGTGTTGGATTCAGATTTATTACTCAGATTTATCACAGCGGTTTTCATTTCAAAGCAGATGTCCTGTGACCGGGCCTGGTTAGCGTGACTGTGGTCCTCTTTTCGACGCCACATTCCTCTCTGCCTACTCAGCCCAATGGGGATTGTTATTGAAAAGAGTGAAAGCTACATCAAGGGTCAGTGAAGACCTCAGTGGGTGGAAAAACAGGGAAGTCTGTTTGCAATGGAATGTGCAAAGAGTCAAGATACCAGGGTGCAGGAGTTTCTCTTGCAATGGCATGGGGGGGGGACATGTCAGCCAATCTACTCTCTGTACTGACTAGTGTGTTGGTGACAATCTTGAGACAACACATGACTTTAGTATCAGACCAGGGCCGGCCCTAGCCTTTTGGGGGCCCTAAACAAGATTTGGTTTGGGGGCCCCCCACCTCGGTAAAACATTTTAGTGAACTCTTAATGGCAAAGAGAAAATACTGAAGTGTTAAAGTTAATGTCATGCAGAAAATGCTATGGTTTTAAAACTAATTTCATGTAATTCTACTCATTGTGCCATTGGGCTGATAGAGTATTTTGCCGTTTTAAAGCTAATTTCCTGCAATTCTACACGTTTTACCATGACTTATGCCATGTTCATATGATATCTGAGTGAGAGTGACTAACAAAATCAGTGGTGGCCCCCTGGATGTCAGGGCCCCTGGGCACATGCCCTGAGTGCCTGGGCAGTAGTCGGCCATGATTACTACAATGTTTAGAAAGCTGACTATACTAACTTACTAATTTTGTAAACGTTTGCTGACATGGGCTAATTGAGTGACTGTCAGTGACTGACATAAGAAGAGAAAAAAAAAAAGCTGATACACCACCACATTTCCAAATTGCACCTTGTGTATTCTGCTATTCTGACGCTCAACAGTAAGTTGAGACCCCGACTGAGTTCTTAAAATAAATAAATATGATAAGGGGCCGGCCCTGCATCAGACAGTCATTTGACTGCAGCCTTGCTCACAGTAGTGCAAATCTATTGACCCCTCAGGAGATGGATTCATTTGGTGGAAGCATGTTTGCCATGTGATAAACTGCCCCCTCCAACCGCCCTTAATATAACGGTCAGTCCACCAATCAGCAGCTTTTCCAGTAGTGTAACTTGGTGAAAAAAAAAACGTTTGATTTCACCTAATTGTAACATTCTGTTATAAAGAGAACATGTCCAACTTAATAAAAAACATGTTTTCCATCAAGAGGTTAAAAAATATATATACTATAGTAATGCCTATTAAGTGCCAAATAAAGTAACAGGGTTGACCGTTACAAGGTTGACCGTAACAAGGTTGACTGTAACAGGGTTTCCCATTATAGGGTTGACCGTTACAGGGTTGACCGTTACAGGGTTGACCGTTACATGGTTGACCGTTGCAGGGTTGACCGTAACAGGGTTGACCGTTACAGGGTTGACCGTTACAGGGTTGACATTGCGGGGTTGCCCGTTACATTGTTGACCGTTACAGGGTTGACCGTAACTGGGTTGACCGTAACAGGGTTGACCGTAACAGGGTTGGTGACTTCATCTTAAATCAGCCATGAATCCCCTTGTTAGAAGGAGGAATGAAAACTTGTTGTGTGCAACTGGGAGGGGAAATTGAATGCAAACTTCACAATTTTTTTTGGAATTGTTAAAACATTTATAGCCTGTCTATCTATGGGTAACAGGGTTAACCTGTTATTCTCGACCCACTCAGTTTTCCACCACAAAACACCAGAAAATGATCAAAAATAATAGAACCAGCTCACCTGCTTTTACCCTATGATTTGACTATTAGATGTTCAATGTTTCTTTTGAAAAACATATTTAAAAAGGAATATTTCACCATATTAAAACAAGAGTTCACTTCATGTAACAGGGTTGACCTTAAAATGAGGGATAGGCTGGGGTTTTTTTTACCTTAAAATTTCACTAATCACATTAAATAAATGATAATCTTCAGAAATGACTTTGTCAAAGCAACAAAATAACTAGGGCTTTACAATGATGGTGAAAACTTGGAGAAATATTGGGGTTAAGTGGGTTACAATCTTCCTAGAAGTCACTGAGAATGCTTAGAGGGACATGTCAAAATGCTGAATTTTCCATGTGGTCTATATTAAAGGGCACTTCATTTAATATAAAAGGCTTTTAAAATTCAAAATTTTTGTTAAGTTATATAATGATTAGAAGACAGGCGCAGGAATACGTATTAGGGTTTTTATTTCTCCACCCAACACAAGGTACGTCATGAAAAACGACGGGGACGAAGCCCAAAACAAACACGTACAGTGAGGGAAAAAAGTATTTGATCCCCTGCTGATTTTGTACGTTTGCCCACTGACAAAGACATGATCAGTCTATAATTTTAATGGTAGGTTTATTTGAACAGTGAGAGACAGAATAACAATAAAAAAATCCAGAAAAACGCATGTCAAAAATGTTATAAATTGATTAGCATTTTAATGAAGGGAAATAAGTATTTGACCCCTCTGCAAAACATGACACTTGGTGGCAAAACCCTTGTTGGCAATCACAGAGGTCAGACGTTTCTTGTAGTTTGCCACCATGTTTGCACACATATCAGGAGGGATTTTGTCCCACTCCTCTTTGCAGATCTTCTCCAAGTCATTAAGGTTTCGAGGCTGACGTTTGGCAGCTCGAACCTTCAGCTCCCTCCACAGATTTTCTATGGGATTGAGGTCTGGAGACTGGCTAGGCCACTCCAGGACCTTAATGTGCTTCTTCTTGAGCCACTCCTTTGTTGCCTTGGCCGTGTGTTTTGGGTCATTGTCATGCTGGAATACCCATTTACGACCCATTTTCAATGCCCTGGCTGAGGGAAGGAGGTTCTCACCCAAGATTTGATGGTACATGGCCCCGTCCATCGTCCCTTTGATGCGGTGAAGTTGTCCTGTCCCCTTAGCAGAAAAACACCCCCAAAGCATAATGTTTCCACCTCCATGTTTGACGGTGGGGATGGTGTTCTTGGGGTCATAGGCAGCATTCCTCCTCCAAGGTTGTGGGTTCGATTCCCACGGGGGGCCAGTATAAAAAATTATAAAAATAAAAATATGTATTCACTAACTGTAAGTCGCTCTGGATAAGAGCGTCTGCTAAATGACTAAAATGTAAATGTAAAATGCAAACACGGCAAGTTGAGTTGATGCCAAAGAGCTCCATTTTGGTCTCATCTAACCACAACACTTTCACCCAGTTCTCCTCTGAATCATTCAGATGTTCATTGGCAAACTTCAGACGGCCCTGTATATGTGCTTTCTTGAGCAGGGGGACCTTGCGGGCGCTGCAGGATTTCAGTCCTTCACGGCGTAGTGTGTTACCAATTGTTTTCTTGGTGACTATGGTCCCAGCTGCCTTGAGATCATTGACAAGATCCTCCCGTGTAGTTCTGGGCTGATTCCTCACCATTCTCATGATCATTGCAACTCCACGAGGTGAGATCTTGCATGGAGCCCCAGGCCGAGGAAGATTGACAGTTATTTTGTGTTTCTTCCATTTGCGAATAATCGCACCAACTGTTGTCACCTTCTCACCAAGCTGCTTGGCGATGGTCTTGTAGCCCATTCCAGCCTTGTGTAGGTCTACAACTTTGTCCCTGACATCCTTGGAGAGCTCTTTGGTCTTGGCCATGGTGGAGAGTTTGGAATTTGATTGATTTATTGCTTCTGTGGACAGGTGTCTTTTATACAGGTAACAAGCTGAGATTAGGAGCACTCCCTTTAAGAGTGTGCTTCTAATCTCAGCTCGTTACCTGTATAAAAGACACCTGGGAGCCAGAAATCTTTCTGATTGAGAGGGGGTCAAATACTTATTTCCCTCATTAAAATGCAAATCGATTTATAACATTTTTGACATGCGTTTTTCTTGATTTTTTTGTTATTCAATCTCTCACTGTTCAAATAAACCTACCATTAAAATTATAGACTGATAATTTATTTGTCAGTGGGCAAACGTACAAAATCAGCAGGAGATCAAATACTTTTTTCCCTCACTGTATGTAGAGAGAAATCTGACTGAAGTAACCTCAGGGAATCTTCTGGATGTTTGCTCAGGTGAAGAATTACTTATTGTTGTTTTTTACCCTTTCTCTCTGCTCACCTCTGACCTTCCTGATTATTTATCTCCCATCCAGACTGCAATCAATAAATGTCATTATATTGCTTTGATGTAGCTGTTGTTATTGTTAGACTTTGTTTTTGTATTCATAGCTAAGACAGCTATTTGGACTTAAGATAGCATCAATGTACCAGAACCGCTATGGAACCTGCTGTACCCGTCCCAGGAACACAAGTGCAAAACCCCAAAAGTAATTTTGAAAAGACTGGGCATGGGATCTGAAGCATATGAAAATAATTTTTTACTCTAGCTACCCTCTCTCTCTCTCTCTCTCTCTCTCTCTCTCTCTCTCTCTCGCTCTCTCTCTCTCTCTCTCTCTCTCTCTCTCTCTCTCTCTCTCTCTCTCTCTCTCTCTCTCCTGCTCTCTCTCTCTCTCTCTCTCTCTCTCTCTCTCTCTCTCCCCTTCTCTCCCTTCTCCTCTCTCTCTCTCTCTCTCTCTATTTCTCTCTCTCTTTCTCTCCCCCCCCTCTCTCTCTCTCTCTCTCTCTCTCTCTCTCTCTCTCTCTCTCTCTCTCTCTCTCTCTCTCTCTCTCTCTCTCTCTCTCTCTCTCTCCCCCTCTTTTCCCTGGATTGTGGTCATTAAACAAATTCAACTCACATGAAGACAGCAACACATAAACGTGATTGCATAACGACACATTTCAATAATTTCCGTAGACGTAATTGTCAGAGCAGGGAGACGACAGGCCAAACTGCATGGCCAAGTTTCCTAAATGTACTGTAGCTGGACAGAAGTACAAAATACAAAAATCAGCACAGAAGTTCACATGGTATGTGGTTAATGAGTATTTAGGATAGGCAAGCCTGATCTCAGATCTGTTTATGCTGCCTTCCCAACTCCTATTGTCATTTGGCAAAACGGCACCAACAGATCTGGGACCAGGATACTTGGCTCCAATGAGTATCAGTCAACCTGTCAGTCAGTCACTTCCTGTCAGACTCCAAACTGTCATCCTTTTCACTTACATCATTTTTAATCATCAAAAGGTCGACCTTTCATCAACTCAATTTCTCTGAGATGATCATAGGTCGACCTTTCATCGACTCCATTTCTCTGAGATGATCATATGTATGAATCACATTCCACCAGGCCTCACCTGGGTCACCCTGGGGAACATGATCTGAGTGGCGCAGTGCTCTAAGGCACTGCATCGCAGTGCTAACTGTGCCACTAGAGATCCTGGTTCAAATCCAGGCTCTGTCGCAGCCGGCCGCGACCGGGAGACTCATGGGCGGCGCACAATTGGCCCAGCGTTGTCCAGGGTAGGGGAGGGAATGGCCGGCAGGGATGTAGCTCAGTTGATAGAGCATGGTGTTTGCAACGCCAGGGTTGTGGGTTCGATTCCCACGGGGGGCCAGTATAAAAAAATTTAAAAAAAATTATCACTAACTGTAAGTCGCTCTGGATAAGAGCGTCTGCTAAATGACGTAAATGTAATGATCCATGACTGTAGATGTTGGTGCGCCATGAATGTCACTACACACAAACACACACACACACGCTCCATGATTTTCACAGATTCTGATTAATTCATGTGTTTTCACATCCAGACCTATTGTGGGTAACATGATTTCTGACATGCTGGTCAGTACAGTATGTTATGAGAAGTGAGGTTATCAGAAGTGAGGTTATATCTGCTATTCAGAAAGGCCTTATCAGTGGTCAGTGCTGGAACATTTCACTAGACCTGTGAAAGTTGTTGCCAATCATATTTAACAAATAACAATGTTTAAATTAAACATCAAATCAAATCAAATCAAATAGTGCAAATAGTCAGTGTAGCCATGATTAGATGTTCAGGAGTCTTATGGCTTGGGGATAGAAGCTGTTGAGAAGCCTTTTGGACCTAGACTTGGCGCTCCGGTACCGCTTGCCGTGCAGTAGCAGAGAGAACAGTCTATGACTAGGGTGGCTAGAGTCTTTGACCATTTTTAGGGTCTTCCTCTGACACCGCCTGGTATAGAGGTCCTGGATGGCCGGAAGCTTAGCCCCAGTGATGTACTGGGCCGTACGCACTACCCTCTGTAGTGCCTTGCGGTCGGAGGCCGAGCAGTTGCCATACCAGGCGGTGATGTAACCAGTCAGGATGCTCTCGATGGTGCAGCTGTATAACCTTTTGAGGATCTGAGGACCCATGCCAAATCTTTTCAGTCTCCTGAAGGGGAATAGGTTTTGTCTTGCCCTCTTCACGACTGTCTTGGTGTTCTTTGTTGATGTGGACACCAAGGAACTTGAAGCTCTCAACCTGTTCCACTACAGCCCTGTCGATGAGAATGGGGGCGTGCTCAGTCAGTTTTTTCCCCTGTAGTCCACAATCATCTCCTTTGTCTTGATCACGTTGAGGGAGAGGTTGTTATCCTGGCACCACACATTACATCGCTTTTCCGCAAGCAGGACGCCTGGTTTCCACAACAGACAAGCTCTATTCTAGCCTGGTCCAAAATCTCTTTATCATGCCAATGACCATGGGAGGTGGCAAGACACCACAAACAGATCCAGGACCAGGCTAGCTCTGTTCTGGACATCCATCCATTCTTCTCATGCCTTGGATGCTTGGGATGTCTCTGTAATTTTACTGTGATAATGGACGGGACCAGAGAGAACCATGGAGAGGCTCCAGAGGTCCAGATGGAAGAAATATGTTGGTGTTTAGATCCCATGACCTGAGATACTGTATCTACCCATAATACAGTTTTTTACAATCACTTTGGCACTAATTTCAGAACCTTGACGTCATTTTTCAAAACTCTAGACACAAAACTCAAAACGGTCATCACTTGTAACACAGTATGTCCAATGTTCAAAACATTGCATTGTGCATTCATATCTTTAAAGAAATCGTACACTTGCACAATCATTGATTCAAAATACTAATTTATTGTGAAATAACAATGAAACGTTAATTTAGATCACCCACACACAAGCAACCGATAGTTTCACTGTGTCATTGTTCGTACAATCATTAAATATTGTAGTACAAAATAGGTGATACATGTTTCATTATGGTACTACATGTAAATACATCCCTGTAAAAGTACTGCAGTAGTAGAGAGAATACCACAGACACAGTGGAATCATTGAACAAAATCTGAAATATATTGATGAAAAACAATACAGTACTGTAAAACATCAACTTGCTTGCTTGTAGTGTAAAAAGCAAAACATAGGAGTGATTACTGTACATCTACATTTTCATCAACTCTGTCTTGTGGATTTGGCCACAGGTTCTCATCTACATCACAATGGATGTTTTCATTAGCCAAACATCTTGTAAAATCCAGGCCTGACACTGGTCTGCCGTGATGTCATTGCATGCGTCATCCATGTCCTGGAGAAGAGTGACTTGTTCATGAGGGCACCTATCATAAACCTTCCATCAATCGGGTTAAGGAAAGGAGAGTATGGGGGTAAATACAGGGTGGTAAATTGTGCATGGGCCTGAAACCATGCTTGCACCACATGAGCATGGTGGAACCTGACAGTATCCCACACAATGACATAGGTCACGCCATCAGCTCTACAGACCTGATCGAGCTCATCAAGGAAGGTTACAAGGAGAGCTGCATTATATGATCCAATACGAGGTCTGCGTTCCACCACACCATCTTCTGATATAGCCACACACATGGTAATGTTGGCCCCACGTTGTCCAGGTATTTTGATGGTTGCCCGCTGGCCAATTAAATTCCGACCTCTCCTCCTTGTCTTGGCCAGGTTAAAGCCTGCCTCATCCAAATATATGAATTTGTGATGGTTTTCATCAGCATCCAGCTCCATCACCCTCTAAAAATACATTTTGGAAAGAGATTTACTGATTACTGTACAATGAAGAATTATTAGGGAATTTTATTACAACAGCCACCTTGAAACTGAACATACCTGAACATACTCAGTCCTAATTTGCTTCACTCTGTCTGCATTTCTTTCAAAAGACACACGGTATAGTTGTTTTAAAGACACCTGGTGCCTTTTCAGCATGCGTGCAATAGTCGGCAAACTTATGGATTACACATTGTTAAACATGTCTTCATTGTCCAAGATATGCTGGCGAATTTCTGTAAGGCGAATATCATTTCTGGCCCGAACCAAATCAACCACAGCCTGCTCTTGTTGGTCAGTCAGAATTTTGCCTCTGCCTCCCCTATTTGGCCTAGTCTCAATTATACAGGGAACATTACAGTAAGAAGACACTTGGTCACATCACCTACTCTGTGATACACATTGGTATGCAGTCATTTGACAATTGAGAGTAGCATAATGTTTAGTGCATGCTGACGACCTACCGGTTCTCATTGCGGAATGTTCTGATTATTGAGGCCACGGTTGACCTTCTAAGGTTTGGTTGTATCATTGTAGCCGCCTCAGTCATTGTCATGCCATGATTTATGACATGGTCTACAACTATTGCTCAGATTTCATTGGACACTCTTTGCTGTTGCTGCCGCTGTCTTGGTCCGTGGCCTTGTCCTCTACCACGTTCCCCCACATCTCTCAAACGAGGCCCACGACCACCTCTCAGAAGGGGTGCTTGTCCCCTGCCATTCATTTGACCAACACGTCTTCCTCGTCTTCCTCCCATCACTGCTTGACCTCTATTGTGACCTGGATCACCTGCCAGCTCCATGTTACAGTACGTATCGCTATGTTGTTGCAAGTGGATCCCAATCAATTCTTTATATACTCTTTCCACAATGTGAACTCAATCATCAGTAACGAGTTGGCAGAATTGGACAAGCAATTACAAGGGTCTGCATCCATACAGTGCAGTACTGTCAATACTGTAAATAGTCTGAAAAGGTGGTACATGGGACCATAGAAACGGTGTCTGATAAATAATGATGATGAAATATTACATCCATAGATAATGTAGTCTAATTGGTTCATGCTCCACGCTAATTGGTGACAATGAATCTCGTTATCTTGAAACTTTCATGATCTAAACATGGAATATTGTTTGTCTGTTTCCATACAACTATGCATTAAGAGTAATGCAACAGTTACTTATCATTTTGAGCAGTTGTATCAATTGATAGTTGGATCATTGTAATGAAATGAATAGACACTCATCTGAAATGTAATGTGTGAATTGCCTTTTGAAATAGTAGTACTTTGATGTTAAGTTGTATCATATTGAACAGGTGATTTTTGTTAAATGAACAAATGATCTTAGTTGTATGTGTATTGTATCCAAGCAATTGAAAAAAGTGTTAGAGTTTTGAAAAATGTGCATTTTGATCATTGGTTGTGAGTTTTGTGTCTAGAGTTTCGAAAAATGACGTCAAGGTTCTGAAATTAGTGCCAAAGTGATTGTAAAAAACTGTAACAGACCAGGGGCTTAGAGGCTAATCAGAGAAAGCCACTGTGTGTGTCGTGTGTTTGCGTGTACATTTGTGTGTGTGTGTGTGGTGTGTGGTGTGTGGTGTGTGGTGTGTGTGTGTGTGTGTGTGCGTGTGCATTTGTGTGTGTGTGTGTGGTGTGTGTGGTGTGTGTGTATGTGGTGTGTGTGTGTGGTGTGTGTGTGTGCGTGTGCATTTGTGTGTGTGTGTGGTGTGTGTGGCGTGTGGTGTGTGGTGTGTGTGTGTGTGTGTGTGTGTGTGTGTGTGTGTGTGTGTGTGTGTGTGTGTGTGTGTGCGTGTGCATTTGTGTGTGTGTGTGTGGTGTGTGTGGTGTGTGTGTATGTGGTGTGTGTGTGTGGTGTGTGTGTGTGCGTGTGCATTTGTGTGTGTGTGTGGTGTGTGTGGCGTGTGTGTGTGTGTGTGTGGTGTGTGTATGTGAGTGTCTGTGTGTGCATGTGCGTGTGCATTTGTGTGTGTGTGTGGTGTGTGTGTGTGTGTGTGTGTGTGTGTGTGTGTGTGTGTGTGTGTATGTGTGGTGTGTGTGTGTGTGGTGTGTGTGTAGTGTGTGTGCGTGTGCATATGTGTGTGTGTGTGTGTGTGTGGTGTGTGTGTGTAGTGTGCGTGTGTGTGCATTTGTGTGTGTTTGCATGTCAAATCAAATCAAATCAAATCAAATTTTGTGTTGACAAAAAAAAAGAAGTAAAATAAAATAACAGTAGGGAGGCTATTTATATACAGGGGGGTACCGGTGCAGAGTCAATGTGCGGGGGCACCGGCTAGTTGAGGTAGTTGAAGTAATATGTACATGTGGGTAGAGTTAAAGTGACTATGCATAAATAATTAACAGAGTAGCAGCAGCGTAAAAAGGATGGGGTGGGGGGGCAGTGCAAATAGTCCAGGTAGCCATGATTAGCTGTTCAGGAGTCTTATGGCTTGGGGGTAGAAGCTGTTGAGAAGTCTTTTGGACCTAGACTTGGCACTCCGGTACCGCTTGCCGTGCGGTAGCAGAGAGAACAGTCTATGATTAGGGTGGCTGGAGTCTTTGACAATTTTGAGGGCCTTCCTCTGACACCGCCTGGTATAGAGGTCCTGGATGGCAGGAAGCTTGGCCCCAGTGATGTACTGGGCCGTACGCACTACCCTCTGTAGTGCCTTGCGGTCGGAGGCCAAGCAGTTGCCATACCAGGTGGTGATGCAACCAGTCAGGATGCTCTCGATGGTGCAGCTGTAGAATTTTTTGAGGATCTGAGGACCCATGCCAAATCTTTTCAGTCTCCTGAGGGGGAATAGGCTTTGTCGTGCCCTCTTCACGACTGTCTTGGTGTGTTTGGACCATGATAGTTCGTTGGTGATGTGGACACCAAGGAACTTGAAGCTCTCAACCTGTTCCACTACAGCCCCGTCGATGACGGGGCTGTAGTGACTGCATGGCCAGGCACGACTCCAACATGACTGCATGGCCAGGCACGACTCCAACACCATCATTAAGTTTGCCGACGACACAACAGTGGTAGGCCTGATCACCGACAACGATGAGACAGCCTATAGGGAGGAGGTCAGAGACCTGGCCGTGTGGTGCCAGGACAACAACCTCTCCCTCAATGCAACCAGTCCCGTTTTTTTCCTGTAGTCCACAATCATCTCCTTTGTCTTGGTCACATTGAGGGAGAGGTTGTTGTCCTGGCACCACACGGCCAGGTCTCTGACCTCCTCCCTATAGGCTGTCTCATCGTTGTCGGTGATCAGGCCTACCACTGTTGTGTCGTCGGCAAACTTAATGATGGTGTTGGAGTCGTGCCTGGCCATGCAGGCATGGGTGAACAGAGAGTACAGGAGGGGACTGAGCACGCACCCCTGAGGGGCCCCCGTGTTGAGGATCAGTGTGGCAGATGTGTTGTTACCTACCCTTGCATGTGCATTTGTGTGTGTGTGTGTGGTGTGTGTGGTGTGTGTGTGTATGTGGTGTGTGTGTGTGTGCGTGTGCATTTGTGTGTGTGTGTGGTGTGTGTGGTGTGTGTATGTGAGTGTCTGTGTGTGCATGTGCGTGTGCATTTGTGTGTGTGTGTGGTGTGTATGGTGTATGTGGTGTGAGTGTGTGTGTGTGTGTGTGTATGTGTGGTGTGTGTGTGCGTGTGCATATGTGTGTGTGTGTGTGTGGTGTGTGTAGTGTGTGTGTGTGTGCGTGTGCATTTGCATTTGTGTGTGTGTGTGTGTGTGTGTGTGTGTGTGTGTGTGTGTGTGTGTGGTGTGGGTGCATGTGCATTGCTACGCAGACGACACACAATTCATCTTCTCCTTTCCCCCTTCTGATAACCAGGTGGCGAATCGCATCTCTGCATGTCTGGCAGACATATCAGTGTGGATGTCGGATCACCACCTCAAGCTGAACCTCGGCAAGACGGAGCTGCTCTTCCTCCCGGGGAAGGACTGCCCGCTCCATGATCTCGCCATCACAGTTGACAACTCCATTGTGTCCTCCTCCCAGAGTGCAAAGAACCTTGGCGTGACCCTGGACAACACCCTGTCGTTCTCCGCTAACATCAAAGCGGTGACCCGATCCTGTAGGTTCATGCTCTACAACATTCGCAGAGTACGACCCTTCCTTACACAGGAAGCGGCACAGGTCCTAATCCAGGAACTTTTCATCTCCCGTCTGGATTACTGCAACTCACTGTTGGCTGGGCTCCCTGCCTGTGCCATTAAACCCCTACAACTCATCCAGAACGCTGCAGCCCGTCTGGTGTTCAACCTTCCCAAGTTCTCTCAGGTCACCCCGCTCCTCCGCACACTCCACTGGCTTCCAGTTGAAGCTCGCATCTGCTACAAGACCATGGTGCTTGCCTATGGAGCTGTGAGGCACCTCCTTACCTTCAGGCTCTGATCAGTCCCTACACCCAAACGAGGGCATTGCATTCTTCCACCTCTGGCCTGCTGGTCCCCCTACCTCTGCGGAAGCACAGTTCCCGCTCAGCCCAGTCAAAACTGTTCGCTGCTCTGGCACCCCAATGGTGGAACAAGCTCCGGAGACACTTGAAACCCTACCTCTTTAAGGAATACCTGGGATAGTATAAAAGTAACACAATCCCCACCCCCACGAAATATATATAAAAAATATTTAAAAAATATATATATATATATATAAAAAAAAAATATATATATATATATATAATATTAATAATTATAATTATAATAATAACAAATAAAAAATAAAATAAGTAAAGTAATAAATAAATAAGTAAAGTGGTAAAGTAGTTGTCCCACTGGCTATAAGGTGAATGCACCAATTTGTAAGTCGCTCTGGATAAGAGCGTCTGCTAAATGACGTAAATGTAAATGTGAATGTAAATTCCAAATACAATCTGCTCCTAATATACTTTGTGGTAGCATGCCGTGTCGCACATAAACTAATGTGTTCCTCAGTCACTGACTGTGTCCGACGTTAATATGTCCCTCAGTCACTGACTGTGTCCGACGTTAATGTGTCCCTCAGTCACTGACTGTGTCCGACGTTAATATGTCCCTCAGTCACTGACTGTGTCCGACGTTAATATGTCCCTCAGTCACTGACTGTGTCCGACGTTAATATGTCCCTCAGTCACTGACTGTGTCCGACGTTAATATGTCCCTCAGTCACTGACTGTGTCCGACGTTAATGTGTCCCTCAGTCACTGACTGTGTCCGACGTTAATGTGTTCCTCAGTCACTGACTGTGTCCGACGTTAATATGTCCCTCAGTCACTGACTGTGTCCGACGTTAATGTGTTCCTCAGTCACTGACTGTGTCCGACGTTAATATGTCCCTCAGTCACTGACTGTGTCCGACGTTAATGTGTTCCTCAGTCACTGACTGTGTCCGACGTTAATGTGTCCCTCAGTCACTGAGGGGGGCGAGTGTCGGGCGAGTGTCGTACACTACCTCCAGCAAGTAGCAAGTTCACATTATTAAAAAAGGTATAGCCGAGGGTAGGGCTGTTGCGGTTGACCATATTACCGCCACACCGGCAGTCACGAGTCATGAAGGCAGTCAAATTCCACATGACCGTTTAGTCACGGTAATTAGGCTTCTCCAAGCTCTGATGCTGCTGATGGTCATTAGTAGCCTTCCAAACTTGCTAACTGCCTGGTACTCAGCACTCTATTGTCCCTCTAATCACTCTGACATCAATGCAAATGTCATTGAAAATCTAATCAAACACTTCATGAGAGCCCATGTTGCGCAACATTTCCATAGGAAAACAGAGTGATGACCGCTAATAAAAAGAGGAGGATCCCATCAGCTTTCTATAGGCTAGTGTCCTACTATATTTATTTCTCAACTTTCCTAATATTAAGCACATTCCTTCTCTTTACAACAGGAGTATAGTCTACCTGGCTGGCATGAAAATGAACCAAGGGGAAAAGCGTCCTCCGTTCACTATTTAAGTGTATAGATGACATGTCTTTTTTCCCACTGCCCCTGTTTTGAGACAGGTGCATGATAATGGTCCATTCTAAATCAGAACAAATGTCACACATATATTATTTAGTATATGTAAAGACAAGATTAAATCAAGAATAGTCTGATAGGTGACAATATTAGCCTATCACTTGTGAATTATATATTATCATGTGAATGATGCCCAGCATTAGAAACAATGGCTTTTTTTTGTGACTTGTTCGAATCATAGTCGCACACCTCATGTAGCTTAGCCCATAGGCCTATATTCTTTAATAAGGTTTGTATCACAACTAAAGTGGCCAAATAACTTCTTAAAATTAAGCACATTCTTCCGCTTTACAAGGGGTGTAGAGCCTACCGTTCAAAAGTTTGGGGTCACTTAGAAATGTCCTTGTTTTCCATGAAAACATACATGAAATGAGTTTGAATAGGAAATATAGCAAAATGAATAGGAAATGTAGTCATTGACAAGGTTAGAAATAACGATTTTTAATTGAAATAATAATTGTGTCATTTGCAGCAATTACAGCCTTGCAGACCTTTGGCATTCTAGTTGTCAATTTGTTGAGGTAATCTGAAGAGATTTCACCCCATGCTTCCAAAGCACCTTCCAGGAGTTGGATTGGCTTGATGGGCACTTCTTACGTACCATACGGTCAAGCTGCTCCCACAACAGCTCAATAGGGTTGAGATCCGGTGACTGTGCTGGCCACTCCATTATAGACAGAATACCAGCTGACTGCTTCTTCCCTAAATAGTTCTTGCATAGTTTGGAGCTATGCATTGGGTCATTATCCTGTTGTAGGAGGAAATTGGCTCCAATCAAGCGCCGTCCACAGGGTATGGCATGGCGTTGCAAAATGGAGTGATAGCCTTCCTTCTTCAAGATCCCTTTTAACCTGTACAAATCTCCCACTTTACCACCACCAAAGCACCCCCAGACCATCACATTGCCTCCACCATGCTTGACAGATGGCATCAAGCACTCCTCCAGCATCTTTTCATTTGGTCTGCGTCTCACAACTGTTCTTCTTTGTGATCCGAACACCTCAAACTTCGATTTGTCTGTCCATAACACTTTTTTCCAATCTTCCTCTGTCCAGTGTCTGTGTTCTTTTGCCGATCTTAATTTCTTATTTTTATTGGCCAGTCTGAGATATGGCTTTTTCTTTGCAACTCTGCCTAGAAGGTCAGCATCCTGGAGTCGCCTCTTCACTGTTGACGTTGAGACTGGTGTTTTGTGGGTACTATTTAATGAAGCTGCCAGTCTGTTTCTCAAAACTAGACACTCTAATGTATTTGTCCTCTTGCTCAGTTGTGCATCGGGGCCTCCCACTCCTCTTTCTATTCTGGTTAGAGCCAGTTTGCGCTGTTCTGTGAAGGGAGTTGTACACAGCGTTGTATGAGACCTTCGGTTTCTTGGCAATTTCTCACATGGAATAGCCTTCATTTCTCAGAACAAGAATAGACTGACGAGTTTCAGAAGAAAGTTATTTGTTTCTGGCCATTTTGAGCCTGTAATCGAAACCACAATTGCTGATGCTCCAGATACACAACTAGTCTCAAGAAGGCCAGTTTTATTGCTTCTTTAATCAGCACAACAGTTTTCAGCTGTGCTAACATAATTGCAAAAAGGTTTTCTAATGATCAATTAGTCTTTTAAAATGATAAACTTGGATTAGCAAACACAACGTGTCATTGGAACACAGGACTGAAGGTTGCTGATAATGGGCCTCTGTACACCTATGTAGATATAGACGGGCCTGGACATGTACTGGCTTAAGCAGGGGGACACGTCTTGCACTGCAGGATTTGAGTCCCTGGCGGCGTAGTGTGTTACTGATGGTAGGCTTTGTTACTTTGGTCCCAGCTCTCTGCAGGTCATTCACTAGGTCCACCCGTGTGGTTCTGGGATTTTTGCTCACCGTTCTTGTGATCATTTTGACCCCACGGGGTGAGATCTTGCGTGGAGCCCCAGATCGAGGGAGATTATCAGTGGTCTTGTATGTCTTCCATTTCCTAATAATTGCTCCCACAGTTGATTTCTTCAAACCAAGCTGCTTACCTGTTGCAGATTCAGTCTTCCCAGCCTGGTGCAGGTCTACAATTTTGTTTCTGGTGTCCTTTGACAGCTCTTTGGTCTTGGCCATAGTGGAGTTTGGAGTGTGACTGTTTGAGGTTGTGGACAGGTGTCTTTTATACTGATAACAAGTTAAAACAGGTGCCATTAATACAGGTAACGAGTGGAGGACAGAGGAGCCTCTTAAAGAAGAAGTTACAGGTCTGTGAGAGCCAGAAATCTTGCTTGTTTGTAGGTGACCAAATACTTATTTTCCACCATAATTTGCAAATAAATTCATAAAAAATCCTACAATGTGATTTTCTGGATTTTTTTCTCTCAATTTGTCTGTCATAGTTGACGTGTACCTATGATGAAAATTACAGGCCTCTCTCATCTTTTTAAGTGGGAGAACTTGCACAATTGGTGGCTGACTAAATACTTTTCCCCCCCACTGTATTCCATTACAAATCAGCCATTTCCAGCTACAACAGCCATTTACAACATTAACAATGTCTACACTGTATTTCTGATCAATTTGATGTTATTTTAATGGACAACAAAATTGCTTTTCTTTTGAAAACAAGGACATTTCTAAGTGACCCCAAACTTTTGAACGGTAGTGTATAAGCAGCGCATGAGTTTCAAGTTTGGGGAAGATAATTTTCACCATAAAAATGCACCTTTGTAATAAAAGCATTACATGCATAATTGCATTTGCGGTCTCTTTTGATAATGGTGTTTTCCGCTATGCCTGGAGTCATTGAGTGGGTCCGGGGAGCATTCCACCATGTTAGCCAGATTGGGCGAAGCGACGGATCGGGTTCTCCAGGCCGTCCAGCGCCTGGAGAAGAGAGGATCTGACCGTGCGGAACCAGCTGAGCGACCGGATCCAGCCCCCCGCACACCAGCAACCAGGGGTATTCACCTGTCTCTACCGAGGGAATACGACGGGACAGCTGCCCGCTGCCAGAGTTTCTTTCTTGCAGCTGGACCTCTACTTCAACACCATCAGCTCCATCGGATCGGGAGAAGGTGTCTGCCCTCATCTCCTGCCTCTCGGGGAAAGCCCTGGAGTGGGCCAACGCGGTCTGGAGTGAAGGAGGAGATGCGTTGGACAGCTACGGAGAGTTCGTTCGCCTCTTCCGTGCAGTCTTTGATCATCCAACCGAAGGAAGAAAGGCGGTCTGTTCCATCTGAGGCAGGGGACGAGGACCGCGCAAGACTTTGCCCTGGAGTTTAGAACCCTAGCGGCTGGGTCCGGGTGGAACGAGCGGTCCCTCATCTACCATTTCCGATGCAGCCTGCGTGAGGATGTCCGAAGGGAGCTAGCCTGCCGGGATACCACTCTGACCTTCGACCAACTGATGGACATGGCCATCCGGTTGGACAACATGCTGGCTTCGAGAGGACATCCTGGAAGGGGCCTGCCCGTTTCACCCCCCCTCACCCCGGCTCACGTTCTGAAGGAGCTGGGTGGTGCAGCGTTCAGGGAGAACAGAGGACGACAGATCCAGTGTCACTCTTGTGGCAGAAGAGGAATGCCATGCAGGTTGATGAATGCTCCATCAGTCTTCCAGTCCTTTGTGAACGAGGTGTTTCTGGACATGCTTGGTCTCGGTGTGGTGGTCTACATCGATGACATCCTGGTGTATCCGCTACGCGCGCTGAGCATGTGCCCCTGGTTCGCAGAGTGCTTGGGCGACTGTTGGAGCATGACCTGTATGCCAAGGCAGAAAAATGTCTGTTCTTCCAACAATCCGTATCCTTCCTCGGATACCACATCACCACCACAGGTGTGGAGATGGAGGGAGACCGCATTTCAGCCATGTGTAATTGGCCGACTCCAACCATGGTTAAGGAGATGCAGCGCTTCATTGGCTTTGCCAATTACTATCTGAGGTTTATCTGGGGCTTTTGCAAGGTCACAGCCCCCGTCCCGGCTCCGCTGGTCTGCTGAGGCTGACAGGGCTTTCAGTACTCTGAGGGGTCTGTTCACCTCAGCCCCGGTACTGGTCCATCCCGATCCATCATTGCCGTTCGTAGTCGAGGTGGACGCGTCCGAGGTAGGATTCCTATCCCAACGCTCGGGCACGCCACCCAAGCTCCGCCCCTGTGCCTTCTTCTCTAAGAAGCTCAGCCTGGCGGAGCAAAACTATGACGTTGGTGATAGGGAGCTGTTGGCTGTTGTCAAATCCCTGACAGCGTGGAAGCACTGGCTCGAGGGGGCTAAACACCCTTTCCTCGTCTGGACTGACCAACGTAACCTGGAGTACATCCGGCAGCGAGGAGGCTGAACCCTCGCCAGGCCAGGTGGGCCTTGTTCTGTCACAACTCCCTCCGAAGCTGCCTCATCTCCTTGTTCGGGCAGGCTTCGGCGTTCGTCGTCACCGGCCTTCTAGCCACTGCCGCTCCTCATCTCTTCATTCCATTTGTTTTGTCTCGTTTATTACACACACCTGGTTCATATGCCCTCATCAGTACCTGTATAAGTGTTCCCTCTGCCCCCTTGACTTTGTATTCTTCATACTATAAAATAATATAAAATAATGCCATGGAATTATAAGCTAATCCTGTCTGCTAAATGAACTAGTGTAGCCCACAGCCATTTGGCATAGCCACACCAGGACCTGACATAAGGACAACTCAGAGTATGCTATACTTTTCTTCTGAAATATATATATTTTTTCATATCATGCTTCATTAGACCTGTCTAAAATAAATGTATTGTGAAGGTGTAGGCTATATTACATGGATTTATTAGACTTTTTAAAAATGGCTTGTAGGCTATGTGTGGAAGCCAGGAGATGCTAAATGTGTTTATGTTAATTAACGGTCAATTACCGTGAGACCGACAGTTATTTGCTTGACAATCACCGGCTGACGAAATTTCGTGACCGCCACAACCCTAGTCACTGACCGTTTCCTTTTCTATCCTCCTCCTCAGCTCCTTTTCCAATAATCTCTGCCTTTGGCTGGAGTCAGCAGGAGTTTTCCATTTGAGTTCGTGGAGGCCTGTGTTTCATGCTAATGCCAGGTGTGTCCAATTATGTCCTGTTGAGGAGTAATGGGTGAGCGAGAGAACAGTGGAAATCTGGTTAAGAGGCTGCTGCAACAGGAGTGGGTGATGAGCAGAGCAGAGCAACGGAAGCCCAGCCTATCCAACCGTGACACACATATGCACATGGAACAAGAAAGATGTGCTTTTTGCGTTCGTAAACCTCGTATTTAGAAACATAAAAAACTACTGTTTTTCCCATTTCGTTTTCATTTAATTAAAAACCAAGCATAGCCTCCCCTCTTCTCAATGAAGGCTGTTTTTTTGTAATGCCCAATACATTCGTCGAGTAGTCAAGATATCGATAAAGGGTTTGCCTCGTGAGACCACTTTGAAATAAATATTGATCACCAAAGCTTTATTAAAATATCAAGTTTCGCAGCAGCAAAACAGTGAGCGGTTTGTGTCCTTTTTAGGCTATTAAATTATGCTAACTAGATTCTGTTATTATTTTAGATGTGTGTAAAAAACCCACCATGCAGGCTGTATGTCCATCATGGAACGAGAGATGAGATCATCCGGTGACACTAGTATTTAGAAACATTTAAGTTATTTTCCTGTAACAGTTGCTTGTTTTGCATTTAGTCTGATTAAAAACAAGCCCTTACAGGCTACCTTTACCCTACTATAAAGAAAGCTGGTTCAACAGCAATGTGTCTGGTGTCTGTCTTATCCTGGACATGCATTAGCCAAGTAGCCTATCCATAAAAAGTTTGTAAATGGTTTACTCGTGAGGCTTTTGCCGACATGTTTTTTTTTACATGAATCAAAATTCACATAGGCCTAGCTACAGTGCATAGTCCATTCGGTTTGTATTCATCCCTATTTCTAAAGAGCGCCTCATGTCCGGTTACCAAAGACGCGCTCGTCCAAACATGAGGTATTCAAATTTTCCAGTCCTATAAGGCCATATCAACGGTAGGCCTTTATCTGGCTTATTGAGAACGTGTCTCACACATACAATACAATTTACAGTAGCCTATTATTTTATATTTGAGGAGAAATGTTATGCATAACGGACTATAGGCCTACTCGCAGAAGGGAATTACAACAATGTAAATTGTCAACACTCCAAACATATTAAAGCAAACACTGGATGTTTATTTTTTTTTACTGTTGCTATCACTCGTTGCTGTAGCCTATGCTCTTTAATAAACTGTAGTATCAATCCACAACGGACTAGAAGGACCGAACAGTCCGTGCCCTCTGTTGGAGTTGATGACAACAGCAAAGGCTGTCAATAACCTGCAGAACTTGAGACAAACACATGCAGTATTAAGCCATGCAACACCTTGATTGGCCAGTGAGTGGCCAAGCCCAACTTGTTCATTCATCAAACCCAGCCCTTTCACACCACCGGCAGCTATTGCGCTCATAATAACGACTGTGAAAATAGAAAAAAAAAATTCTGACACCCCCCCCCCCCGGACCTCTAGCACTACCGCCAGCGCTTAGATTTACCATTGCATTAGGGTTTGTTAAAATAGAGCCCTCTGTCGTGAAGGGAAGGGCAGAGGACATGTGGGTTTATGTGGCTCTCATCACGGCCTAACGACATGCTATTGGTTGGTTTAGGTTGACCGGTGGGTTATTCAGCTTTTTTAGTTTTCAAAACAAGGACGAAGAAGAGGAGACAAAGATCTTAGCGAATAACCCAGGACATTGCCCAGACAGACATGCTGTACAGCAGGGCCTCTTGTACCTCAGCATGCACTGTGATACAGCCGTTGGGGTTGGGGGATGTTTTGGTAGTTACTCCCACATGCTTTTCCTTGTGGTTTGAAGGCACTCTCCGTCAGGTACAGAGTACAACAACAGTTGCCACAAAGTGCTCTATAGTAACCTATCCTGCAGACCCCCAGAGAGCAAGCAGCAGCACGGTGGCAAGGAAACACTCTCTAGTTACACCTACATGCTTCGCCTGCGGTACAGCTGATCACAACAGCTCTCCATCAGGGACATGCACCAACCTGTTGACATGAGACCTTGTTACAACATATACCAACCTGTTACAACATGCACAAACCTGTTACAACATGCACCAACCTTTTACAACATGTACCAACCTGTTACAACATATACCAACCTGTTACAACATGCACCAACCTGTTACAACATGTACCAACCTGTTACAACATGTACCAACCTGTTACAACATGTACCAAACTGTTACAACATATACCAACCTGTTACAACATGTACCAACCTGTTACAACATGTACCAACCTGTTACAACATGTACCAACCTGTTACAACATGTACCAACCTGTTACAACATGCACCAACCTGTTACAACATGTACCAACCTGTTACAACATGTACAACCTGTTACAACATGCACCAACCTGTTGACATGAGACCCTGTTACAACATGCACCAACCTGTTGACATGAGACCCTGTTACAACATGCACCAACCTGTTGACATGAGACCCTGTTACAACATGCACCAACCTGTTGACATGAGACCCTGTTACAACATGTACCAACCTGTTACAACATGTACCAACCTGTTGACATGAGACTCTGTTACAACATGCACCAACCTGTTGACATGAGACCCTGTTACAACATGTACCAACCTGTTACAACATGTACCAACCTGTTACAACATGCACAAACCTGTTACAACATGCACCAACCTGTTACAACATGTACCAACCTGTTGACATGAGACTCTGTTACAACATGCACCAACCTGTTGACATGAGACCCTGTTACAACATGTACCAACCTGTTACAACATGTACCAACCTGTTACAACATGCACAAACCTGTTACAACATGCACCAACCTGTTACAACATGTACCAACCTGTTACAACATGCACCAACCTGTTACAACATGTACCAACCTGTTACAACATGTACCAACCTGTTACAACATGCACCAACCTGTTAAAACATGTACCAACCTGTTACAACATGCACCAACCTGTTGACATGAGACCCTGTTACAACATGCACCAACCTGTTGACATGAGACCCTGTTACAACATGTACCAACCTGTACCAACCTGTTGAGATGAGACCCTGTTACAACATGCACAAACCTGTGGAGATGAGACCCTGTTACAACATGCACCAACCTGTTGACATGAGACCCTGTTACAACATGTACCAACCTGTTACAACATGTACCAACCTGTTACAACATGCACAAACCTGTTACAACATGCACCAACCTGTTACAACATGTACCAACCTGTTGACATGAGACTCTGTTACAACATGCACCAACCTGTTGACATGAGACCCTGTTACAACATGTACCAACCTGTTACAACATGTACCAACCTGTTACAACATGCACAAACCTGTTACAACATGCACCAACCTGTTACAACATGTACCAACCTGTTACAACATGCACCAACCTGTTACAACATGTACCAACCTGTTACAACATGTACCAACCTGTTACAACATGCACCAACCTGTTAAAACATGTACCAACCTGTTACAACATGCACCAACCTGTTGACATGAGACCCTGTTACAACATGCACCAACCTGTTGACATGAGACCCTGTTACAACATGTACCAACCTGTTACAACATGTACCAACCTGTTGACATGAGACTCTGTTACAACATGCACCAACCTGTTGACATGAGACCCTGTTACAACATGTACCAACCTGTTACAACATGTACCAACCTGTTACAACATGCACAAACCTGTTACAACATGTACCAACCTGTTACAACATGTACCAACCTGTTACAACATGTACCAACCTGTTACAACATGTACCAACCTGTTGACATGAGACCATGTTACAACATGCACCAACCTGTTGACATGAGACCCTGTTACAACATGTACCAACCTGTTACAACATGTACCAACCTGTACCAACATGTTGACATGAGACCCTGTTACAACATGTACGAACCTGTTACAACATGTACCAACCTGTTACAACATGTACCAACCTGTTGACATGAGACCATGTTACAACATGCACCAACCTGTTGACATGAGACCCTGGTACAACATGTACCAACCTGTTACAACATGTACCAACCTGTACCAACCTGTTGACATGAGACCCTGTTACAACATGCACCAACCTGTTACAACATGTACCAACCTGTTACAACATGTACCAACCTGTTACAACATGCACCAACCTGTTAAAACATGTACCAACCTGTTACAACATGCACCAACCTGTTGACATGAGACCCTGTTACAACATGCACCAACCTGTTGACATGAGACCCTGTTACAACATGCACCAACCTGTTGACATGAGACCCTGTTACAACATGTACCAACCTGTTACAACATGTACCAACCTGTTGACATGAGACTCTGTTACAACATGCACCAACCTGTTGACATGAGACCCTGTTACAACATGTACCAACCTGTTACAACATGTACCAACCTGTTACAACATGCACAAACCTGTTACAACATGCACCAACCTGTTACAACATGTACCAACCTGTTACAACATGTACCAACCTGTTACAACATGTATCAACCTGTTGACATGAGACCATGTTACAACATGCACCAACCTGTTGACATGAGACCCTGTTACAACATGTACCAACCTGTTACAACATGTACCAACCTGTACCAACCTGTTGAGATGAGACCCTGTTACAACATGCACAAACCTGTTGAGATGAGACCCTGTTACAACATGTACCAACCTGTTGAGATGAGACCCTGTTACAACATGTACCAACCTGTTGAGATGAGACTCTGTTACAACATGTACCAACCTGTTGAGATGAGACCCTGTTACAACATGTACCAACCTGTTGAGATGAGACCCTGTTACAACATGCACCAACCTGTTGAGATGAGACCCTGTTACAACATGTACCAACCTGTTGAGATGAGACCCTGTTACAACATGTACCAACCTGTTGAGATGAGACCCTGTTACAACATGTACCAACCTGTTGAGATGAGACCCTGTTACAACATGCACCAACCTGTTGAGATGAGACCCTGTTACAACATGTACCAACCTGTTGAGATGAGACCCTGTTACAACATGCACAAACCCAAGTGATATAGAGAGAAGAAAAGCAAGTTGTTTTCCTTGAGACCTGGTTGTGACCTGTTGAGATGAGACCTGGCTGTGTCCTGTTGAGATGAGACCTGGGTGCGACCTGTTGAGATGAGAGCTGTTGAGATGAGACCTGGCTGTGTCCTGTTGAGATGAGACCTGGCTGCGACCTGTTGAGATGAGACCTGGCTGCAACCTTTTGAGATGAGACCTGGCTGCGACCTGTTGAGATGAGACCTGGCTGTGACCTGTTGAGATGAGACCTGGTTGTGACCTGTTGAGATGAGACCTGGTTGTGACCTGTTGAGATGAGACCTGGCTGTGACCTGTTGAGATGTGATCTGGCTGTGACCTGTTGAGATGAGACCTGGTGAGATGAGACCTGTTGTGATGTGACCTATTGAGAAGAGACCTGTTGAGTTGAGACCTGGTTGTGACCTGTTGAGATTTGACCTGTTGAGATGAGACCTGGTTGTGACCTGTTGAGATGAGACCTGTTGAGATGAGACCTGGTTGTGACCTGTTGAGATGAGACCTGTTGAGATGAGACCTGTTGAGATGAGACCTAGCTGTGACCTGTTGAGATGAGCAACGAAACAACACATAAATGTTTCTAACCAACACTCCCTCTTCCTCTCCTGTTCAACCTAAAGGCCAGCTGGCTGCAGCACAGCTTTCTTCCAGGAATGGCTTGTAATGTTTACTCACCCATACAGTAGGTTGTAAAGTTTATTCACCCATAGAGTACAGTGGTTGGGACACCCCTCTACTGTTAGGCATATCTCCTACTGAAGGAGGGACAAACCCCAGGGCAGGTCCCTCTCTCGCTCTCTCTCTCTCCCTCTCTCTCTCTCTCTCTCTCTCTCTCTCTCTCTCTCTCTCTCTCTCTCTCTCTCTCTCTCTCTCTCTCTCTCTCTCTCTCTCTCTCTCTCTCTCTCTCTCTCTCTCTCTCTCTCTCTCTCTCTCTCTCTCTCTCTCTTCCCCTTTCTCTGAGTTTTGACAGTTACCCCATATGGTGGTAGACAGTATGTGGTGGTAGACAGTATGTGGTGGACCACAGAGTCAGCATTATAGTGAACAGGTAAACATCAGAGCTGGTCCACAGAGTCAGCATTATAGTGAACAGGTAAACATCAGAGCTGGTCCACAGAGTCAGCATTATAGTGAACAGGTAAACATCAGAGCTGACCACAGAGTCAGCATTATAGTGAACAGGTAAACATCAGAGCTGACCACAGAGTCAGCATTATAGAGAACAGGTAAACATCAGAGCTGACCACAGAATCAGCATTATAGTGAACAGGTAAACATCAGAGCTGACCACAGAGTCAGCATTATAGTGAACAGGTAAACATCAGAGCTGACCACAGAGTCAGCATTATAGTGAACAGGTAAACATCAGATCTGGTCCACAGAGTCAGCATTATAGTGAACAGGTAAACATCAGAGCTGACCACAGAGTCAGCATTATAGTGAACAGGTAAACATCAGATCTGGTCCACAGAGTCAGCATTATAGTGAACAGGTAAACATCAGAGCTGACCACAGAGTCAGCATTATGGTGAACAGGTAAACATCAGAGCTGACCACAGAGTCAGCATTATAGTGAACAGGTAAACATCAGATCTGGTCCACAGAGTCAGCATTATAGTGAACAGGTAAACATCAGAGCTAGTCCACAGAGTCAGCATTATAGTGAACAGGTAAACATCAGATCTGGTCCACAGAGTCAGCATTATAGTGAACAGGTAAACATCAGAGCTGACCACAGAGTCATCATTATAGTGAACAGGTAAACATCAGAGCTGACCACAGAGTCAGCATTATGGTGAACAGGTAAACATCAGAGCTGACCACAGAGTCAGCATTATAGTGAACAGGTAAACATCAGATCTGGTCCACAGAGTCAGCATTATAGTGAACAGGTAAACATCAGATCTGGTCCACAGAGTCAGCATTATAGTGAACAGGTAAACATCAGATCTGGTCCACAGAGTCAGCATTATAGTGAACAGGTAATCATCGGAGGTGGTACTCTTAGAAATATGGGTACGGTTAGGGTCCAGTATTGTTCCCTGGGGTACAAAAATATCAAAATACACATGCTGTACCTTCAGAGGTACACATGTAATCTGACATGGTACTGTTGGGTACCTTTTAGGGTACCTGTGTGGATAATATAGCATGCTCTATTGCATTTTTTGAACAGTTTGTTTCAATATGTTTGTTTTTGCACATTGGTTGATTGATTGATTGATCTAATGCTACACAAAGATAAATAACATTTTATTTTCTAAACAAATCAAATATGTTAGTAGTTGGACTTATTGCACCAGTTACTAAGATGGTTGTTCCAGTTTAGATGATTTAGGTAGTCTCATTTATCAATTTTCCCCCACCTTGCCGGTCATTCTAAACAGGTTGCAGGTGATTAAATTACATTTTCGGATATCCTAACTCTGGCTGCATTCCAAAAGGAATTAAATATCACTTTGCAAGCCGGCATAACGTGACATGCCTGATGTGGCCCTGCAAACCAGGAGTTTCAGACCACTGTGTTGGGGTAAAATTAGGCTGTCAAAGTATGGCCTTAGGATACTGTATATGTAATGTATTGTCATAAAGAGTTTATTTCCAATGATAAAATATTATCTTAGGCACTCACTTGGTGAAGGCTACAGGGCTGAAAGCCATTGAATGCAACAATCATGTCTCTGTCACTAGCAAACACAGTCATGGGTGGTACTGGTAACTCTAAAATACACTTGAAAGGCACCCTGGGAAATATGCAAATATATGCTTTACACCCCACAGTGTTAAAACAACACCTAAAACCTTTTTAGCGGTACATTTTTGCCATTTAAAAGGAACAAACGTCTTTGTCACTGTGGTGGCACCCTGAACAGGCTGATGTGTACCTTTTCCTTTTGTACCTGCACCATCTTGTCCCATGAGGTACACTATTTGCTCTTTTAAGGTACGAACTGCAAGGGTACAACTATGCACCTATAACTAAAGGTACAAAGGACGTACAGTGAGGGAAAAAAGTATTTGATCCCCTGCTGATTTTGTATGTTTGCCCACTGACAAAGACATGATCAGCCTATAATTTTAATGGTAGGTTTATTTGAACAGTGAGAGACAGAATAACAACAAAAAAATCCAGAAAAACGCATGTCAAAAATGTTATAAATTGATTTGAATTTTAATGAGCGAAGTATTTGACCCCTCTGCAAAACATGACTTAGTACTTGGTGGAAAACCCTTGTTGGCAATCACAGAGATCAGGCGTTTCTTGTAGTTGGCCACCAGGTTTGCACACATCTCAGGAGGGATTTTGTCCCACTCCTCTTTGCATATCTTCTCCAAGTCATTAAGGTTTCGAGGCTGACGTTTGGCAACTCGAACCTTCAGCTCCCTCCACAGATTTTCTATGGGATTAAGGTATGGAGACTGGCTAGGCCACTCCAGGACCTTAATGTGCTTCTTCTTGAGCCACTCCTTTGTTGCCTTGGCCGTGTATTTTGGGTCATTGTCATGCTGGAATACCCATCCACGACCCATTTTCAATGCCCTGGCTGAGGGAAGGAGGTTCTCACCCAAGATGTGATGGTACATGGCCCCGTCCATCGTCCCTTTGATGCGGTGAAGTTGTCCTGTCCCCTTAGCAGAAAAACACCCCAAAAGCATAATGTTTCCACCTCCATGTTTGACGGTGGGGATGGTGTTCTTGGGGTCATAGGCAGCATTCCTCCTCCTCCAAACACGGCGAGTTGAGTTGATGCCAAAGAGATCAATTTTGGTCTCATATGACCACAACACTTTCACCCAGTTCTCCTCTGAATCATTCAGATGTTCATTGGCAAACTTCAAACAGGCCTGTATATGTGCTTTCTTGAGCAGGGGGACCTTGCGGGCGCTGCAGGATTTCAGTCCTTGACAAGATCCTCCTGTGTAGTTCTGGGCTGATTCCTCACCGTTCTCATGATCATTGCAACTCCACGAGGTGAGATCTTGCATGGAGCCCCAGGCCGAGGGAGATTGTGTTTCTTCCATTTGCAAAAAATCGCACCAACTGTTGTCACCTTTAAACCAAGCTGCTTGGCGATGGTCTTGTAGCCCATTCCAAGCTTGTGTAGGTCTACAATCTTGTTCCTGACATCATTGGAGAGCTCTTTGGTCTTGGCCATGGTGGAGAGTTTGGAATCTGATTGATTGATTGCTTCTGTGGACAGGTGTCTTTTATACAGGTAACAAACTGAGATTAGGAGCACTCCCTTTAATAGTGTGCTCCTAATCTCAGCTCGTTACCTGTATAAAAGACACCTGGGAGCCAGAAATCTTTCTGATTGAGAGGGGGTCAAAAACTTATTTCCCTCATTAAAATGCAAATCAATTTATAACAATTTTGACATGCGTTTTTCTGGATTTTGTTGTTGTTATTCTGTCTCTCACTGTTCAAATAGACCTACCATTAAAATTATAGACTGATCATTTCTTTGTCAGTGGGCAAACGTACAAAATCAGCAGGGGATCAAATACTTTTTTCCCTCACTGTACCTTACAGGGTAACACTACATCGACAAGCGTTTGTATCCCTTTAAGAACAAATCTAAACCTTTATTCCTGAGAGTGTGCCTTTAGTGAGTGGTATTATGTCTCACACGTCTGTGTTAACGTCCAGAGGATATCCCTGTCTCAGAGCTGAGAGATCAGACGGGGGTGCAGTATGTCTCTGCATGCTGTTGTACACTGCAAAACACTGCCAGCTGATCATTCACACAGACTATAATGCTGTTACTCAGTCACTCAGTCACTCTGAATCACTCAGTCACTCAGTCAGTCACTCTGACTAAGTCCACCCTCTCTTCTCATTGACACCTCTGTGAAGTTTGAACGTTTGTGTGTGTGATTCCAGTGTGTGTTTGTGTGCGTTAGTGCATGCCAGTGTGTGCAGTTGTGTGTGTAAGCGCAGAGGTGCGTACACGTGTGTGTGTGTGTGTGTTTGTGTGTGAACGCACACGTGTGTGTCGGGTGTGTGTGTGTGTGTGTGACCCTCGTCAGTGTGTGTTAGTGTGTGAATGCCACACGTTCACTCAACTCCTGCGGCTCAGAAAACAGACTTTGGGTGGCAAGTCAACCTGAACCAACATGTGTGCTATACAGGGAGGGACAGAAAAACAAGCGGAAGACTGACACACTGCCCTGGACATAATGAAAGACAATGAAGTAATTCAAGAGGAATGAGCATGAGAACAGATAGGAAGAAGAATATCACAATTTCAGCCTTTAGTCATAGTAGGAATTTTAAGTAACTTGCAGTTCACTTTATATGCTTCTGACTCATTCTGTATAAAGTTCCAAAAATATCAAACCTGACTAAAAGTACATTACTGCCCCTCTAGAACTATTGACTCCCTCTCTTCCTGTTAGAAGCAAGGCCAGGAGAACAGTAGACCTCTAGGCTGTAGTAGGACCAGGACCAGGAGAACAGTAGACCTCTGGGCTGTAGTAGGACCAGGACCAGGAGAACAGTAGACCTCTAGGCTGTAGCAGGACCAGGAGAACAGTAGACCTCTAGGCTGTAGCAGGACCAGGAGAACAGTAGACCTCTAGGCTATAGCAGGACCAGGACCAGGAGAACAGTAGACCTCTAGGCTGTAGCAGGACCAGGAGAACAGTAGACCTCTAGGCTGTAGCAGGACCAGGGCCAGGAGAACAGTAGACCTCTAGGCTGTAGCAGGACCAGGAGAACAGTAGACCTCTAGGCTGTAGCAGGACCAGGAGAACAGTAGACCTCTAGGCTGTAGCAGGACCAGGGCCAGGAGAACAGTAGACCTCTAGGCTGTAGCAGGACCAGGAGAACAGTAGACCTCTAGGCTGTAGCAGGACCAGGAGAACAGTAGACCTCTAGGCTGTAGCAGGACCAGGCCCAGGAGAACAGTAGACCTCTAGGCTGTAGTAGGACCAGGACCAGGAGAACAGTAGACCTCTGGGCTGTAGCAGGACCAGGAGAACAGTAGACCTCTGGGCTGTAGTAGGACCAGAAGAACAGTAGACCTCTGGGCTGTAGCAGGACCAGGAGAACAGTAGACCTCTAGGCTGTAGCAGGACCAGGAGAACAGTAGACCTCTGGGCTGTAGCAGGACCAGGACCAGGAGAACAGTAGACCTCTGGGCTGTAGCAGGACCAGAAGAACAGTAGACCTCTAGGCTGTAGCAGGACCAGGACCAGGAGAACAGTAGACCTCTGGGCTGTAGTAGGACCAGGACCAGGAGAACAGTAGACCTCTAGGCTGTAGCAGGACCAGGAGAACAGTAGACCTCTAGGCTGTAGCAGGACCAGGGCCAGGAGAACAGTAGACCTCTGGGCTGTAGCAGGACCAGGAGAACAGTAGACCTCTGGGCTGTAGCAGGACCAGGACCAGGAGAACAGTAGACCTCTAGGCTGTAGCAGGACCAGGACCAGGATAACAGTAGACCTCTGGGCTGTAGTAGGACCAGGACCAGGAGAACAGTAGACTTCTGGGCTGTAGTAGGACCAGGACCAGGAGAACAGTAGACCTCTAGGCTGTAGTAGGACCAGGACCAGGAGAACAGTAGACCTCTGGGCTGTAGTAGGACCAGGACCAGGAGAACAGTAGACCTCTAGGCTGTAGCAGGACCAGGAGAACAGTAGACCTCTAGGCTGTAGCAGGACCAGGACCAGGAGAACAGTAGACCTCTAGGCTGTAGTAGGACCAGGAGAACAGTAGACCTCTAGGCTGTAGTAGGACCAGGACCAGGAGAACAGTAGACCTCTGGGCTGTAGTAGGACCAGGAGAACAGTAGACCTCTAGGCTGTAGCAGGACCAGGACCAGGAGAACAGTAGACCTCTGGGCTGTAGCAGGACCAGGAGAACAGTAGACCTCTAGGCTGTAGCAGGACCAGGACCAGGAGAACAGTAGACCTCTGGGCTGTAGCAGGACCAGGACCAGGAGAACAGTAGACCTCTGGGCTGTAGCAGGACCACTCTTTTCTTTTCAAAAGTTTCTCCAAAGTTTTTCTTTGTTGTACAGAAAGGTTCCCCAACTGGCAGCCCGTGGACTGAATTTGGCCCGAGGGTGGTTTTATTTGGCTCCCAGGTTTTCTGAGCAAAATTCTATTTTATTTTTTCGTTGTTTGACATAATAGACTGTAAAAACACCAGGAAATCAGCTCCAAGTGATTTTAATTTTGGAACTCAGTTTCCAAGTATTCCCACGCATAATAGAGAGATGTGATCGTATACAAATGTAAGCAAGGTTTGAAATTATTATGTTTTAGTCAAACATTATATCTGTTTGGGCTTCTTGCGGTCAATTTGTAGTCTACAAATTATTTGTAATTATGTTCTGGCCCCCCGACCAACCGCTCAAGAAAAAATTTACCCGGGGCTGAATCTAATTGATGATCCTTGTTGTACAGTGTTTCTAATGAGGGAAACCTTACACAGCGTTAGAGGATTAACTCTTGTCACATTGTAAAATTGTCGACACCACACACAGTCACAGTCACGCAGTGCAGGAAGGCTGGAGTCTGGCCAGGTGGTGAAGGGTGGGTGGGAGGGAGGTGTCCAATGTTGTGAAGAGAGAGAGAGAGAGAGAGAGAGAGAGAGAGAGAGAGAGAGAGAGAGAGAGAGAGAGAGAGAGAGAGAGAGAGAGAGAGAGAGAGAGAGAGAGAGAGAGAGAGAGAGAGAGAGAGAGAGAGAGAGAGAGAGAGAGAGAGAGAGAGAGAGAGCGAGAGAGAGAGAGAGAGAGAGAGAGAGAGAGAGAGGGAGACAGAGAGAGAGAGAGACAGAGAGAGACAGAGAGAGAGACAGAGAGAGAGAGAGACAGACAGACAGACAGACAGACAGACAGACAGACAGACTAGTAAAAATTCCCTGTCTTAGGTCAGTTAGGATCACCACTTTATTTTAAGAATGTGAAATGTCAGAATAATAGTAGAGAGAATGATTTATTTCAGCTTTTATTTCTTTCATCACATTCCCAGTGAGTCAGGTTTGTAGGCCTCCTTGCTCGCACATGCTTTTTCAGTTCTGCCCACACATTTTCTACAGGATTGAGGTCAGGGCTTTGTCATGGCCACTCCAATACCTTGACTTTGTTGTCCTTAAGCCATTTTGCCACAACTTTGGAAGTATGCTTGGGGTCATTGTCCATTTGGAAGACCATTTGCGACCAAGCTTTAACTTCCTGACTGATGTCTTGAGATATTGCTTCAATATATCCACATCATTTTCCTTCCTCATGATGCCATCTATTTTGTGAAGTGCACCATTCCCTCCTGCAGCAAAGCACCCCCACAGCATGATGCTGCCACCCCCGTGCTTCACATTTGGGATAGTGTTCTTCGGCTTGCACTTTTTGCACCAAAGAACGTTCATCTCTAGGAGACAGAACGCGTCTCCTTCCTGAGCGGTATGACGGCTGCGTGGTCCCATGGTGTTTATACTTGCGTACTATTGTTTGTACAGATGAATGTGGTACCTTCAGGCGTTTGGAAATTGCTCTGAAGGATGAACCAGACTTGTGGAGGTCTACCATTTTTTTTCTGATATCTTGGCTGATTTCTTTTGATTTTTCCATGATGTCAAGCAAAGAGGCACTGAGTGTGAAGGTAGGCCTTGAAATACATCCACAGGTACATCTCAAATTCACTCAAATGTTGTCAATTAGCCTATCAGAAGCTTCCAAAGCCATGACATCATTTTCTGGAATTTTCCAAGCTGTTTAAAGGCACAGTCAACTTAGTGTATGTAAACTTCTGACCCACTGGAATTGTGATACAGTGAATTATAAGTGAAATAATCTGTCTGTAAACAATTGTTGGAAAAATTACTTGTGTCATGCACAAAGTAGATGTCCTAACCGACTTGCCAAAACTATAGTTTGTTAACAAGAAATTTGTGGAGTGGTTGAAAAACGAGTTTTAATGACTCCGACCTAAGTGTATGTAAACTTCCGACTTCAACTGTAGCTGGGAGAGAAAGCTGGGAGAGAGAGAGCTGGGAGAGAGAAAGCTGGGAGAGAGAGATATAACTGGGAGAGAGATAACTGGGAGAGAGAGAACTGGGAGAGGGAGAACTGGGAGAGAGAGAGATAACTGGGAGAGAGATAACTGGAAGAGAGAGAACTGGAAGAGGGAGAACTGGGAGAGAGAGGGATAACTGGGAGAGAGAGAACTGAGAGAGAGATAACTGGGAGAGAGAGAACTGAGAGAGAGAGAGAACTGGGAGAGAGAGAGATAACTGGGAGAGAGATAACTGGAAGAGAGAGAACTGGAAGAGGGAGAACTGGGAGAGAGAGGGATAACTGGGAGAGAGAGAACTGAGAGAGAGAGAACTGGGAGAGAGAGAACTGAGAGAGAGAGAACTGGGAGAGAGAGCTGGGAGAGAGAGATAACTGGGAGAGAGAGAACTGGGAGAGAGAGAACTGGGAGAGGGAGAACTGGGAGAGAGAGAGATAACTGGGAGAGAGATAACTGGAAGAGAGAGAACTGGAAGAGGGAGAACTGGGAAAGAGAGGGATAACTGGGAGAGAGAGAACTGAGAGAGAGATAACTGGGAGAGAGAGAACTGAGAGAGAGAGAGAACTGGGAGAGAGAGAGATAACTGGGAGAGAGATAACTGGAAGAGAGAGAACTGGAAGAGGGAGAACTGGGAGAGAGAGGGATAACTGGGAGAGAGAGAACTGAGAGAGAGATAACTGGGAGAGGGAGAACTTGGAGAGAGAGAACTGGGAGAGAGAGAGATAATTAGGAGAGAGAACTGGGAGAGAGAGAGATAATTAGGAGAGAGAACTGGGAGAGAGAGAGAGCAGAGAGAGAGAACTGAGAGAGAGAGAACTGGGAGAGAGAGAGATAATTAGGAGAGAGAACTGGGAGAGAGAGAGCAGAGATAGAGAGGGAATGTCATCAAACGCACAGGAACCACTCACACACTTCAACCAGGAACACAGAGCTAATGCAAAACATGACCACACTTACTTTTAATAACGACTATCACAGTCTCACTCACTCTGAGGCACTGGGTGTGCTAAGGGTGACTTCAGGCTACGTTAGGTAAGGCAACGTTAGAGTGAAATGCAACTTTTGACTCACGGACATACAGTGCTATAAAAAAGTATTTGCCCCCTTTCTAATTTTTTCTACTTTTGCATATTTGTGATACTGAATGTTATCAGATCTTCAACCAAAACCTAATATTAGATAAAGGGAACATAAGTGGACAAATAACACAACAATTACGTATTTATTTCATTTATTTTATAAACAAAGTTATGCAACACCCAATTCCCCTGTGTGAAAAAGTAATTGCCCCCTTACACTCAATAACTGGTTGTGCCACCTTTAGCTGCAATGACTCCAACCAAATGCTTCCTGTAGTTGTTGATCAGTCTCTCACGTCGCTGTGGAGGAATTTTGGCCCACTCTTCCATGCAGAACTGCTTTAACTCAGTTACGTGGGTTTTCAAGCATGAACTGCTCGTTTCAAGTCCTGCCACAACATCTCAATTGGGATTAGGTCTGGACTTTGACTAGGCCATTCCAAAACTTCCAATTTGTTGCTTTTGAGCTATTTTCATGTAGACTTGAATGTGTGTTTTGGATCATTGTCTTGCTGCAGGACCCAGCTGCGCTTCAGACGGATGGTTTGGTTTTCGCCAGGCATTACTGGAACCATGTCGTCCAAAAAGTTATACTTTTGAATCACCTGTCCATAGAACGTTCTTCCAAGAGTCTTGATGATCATCCAGGTGCTTTTTGGCAAACTTGAGTCAACTTTTTGGACGAGATGGGTCCCATTATGCCTGGCGAAAACCAAACTGCATTCCACTGTAAGAACATCATACCAAAGGCCAAGCATGGTGGTGGTGGTGTGATGGTTTTGGGATGCTTTGCTGCCTCAGGACCTGGACGACTTGCCTTAATAGA